>NC_080638.1:34532609-34587609 GCF_027579445.1 Ammospiza nelsoni | reverse complement strand
AGATGCCAGGAAATCAGTGCGATTAAATGATAAATAATGGTGCTTAGAAAAAAAGAGTAAAAAAGGAGAGAGTCTTGGTGAATGAACACCAGAGGTAAAAAAAAAAAAAAAAAAAGATAAAGAAAAATCATGTAGGTTAAAAAAATCTTTGTAAAACCTTTCATCTTTTTCTTTCACCTTCCTTGCTCAGGGTTTTCATTTGTTTGTTTTACATTTTTCCTTCCCTGCCGCCCTTCCCCCAACCACACCCCAAGTGCAAAAGAAAGAAACAAGGCAGGAAAAACCATGAGTCCTTACGATGAAGGGAGTTGTGAGACGTGAGGTTGGTGACGAGCAATGGGGGAGAGGAGGCTGCAGCTGCACAGCTGCAGTGCAGAGGACACAAAGACTCTACCTGCAGGCCGGATTCCCATGTGCTGCTGACCATCCAACACAAAGCTTCCCATCGGCTGACCCTCTGGACTATATGCTGCTCCTTGGCTCACTGAAGGATCAAGAAGAAAACCTGATTGTAGTCAATCGTGGACACAGAGGAGAAAGAAGAGAAGACATACCAAACAATCAGCAATTGTTCCAGCTTCAGCACTGAAACGCTATATACAATATCTTGGCTGTCACTTTAAACTCAGGTTGTGCTTTTTATGAGCTGATTATGTTACCAGGACTATAGAATAAAAATGCTATAGGGGGCCCAATAAACAAGTTTGTCAAGTCAGTTCACTTGCTTAGGATCTGTTTCTCTACTTACCTTTAATGCAAAACAGCGGAAGCCCGTTGAAGTGCTATGTGTTTTTTCTTAACGAAGTAAGTACCTATTCTGTTCCTCTCTAATTACACCAAGTTGTGAATCTGGCATTTGTGACATAGGGTATTTACGATGAAACCTAACAAAACTTATAAAACTACTCTCACCTACTCTAGAAAGAGTAGGGAAATTCTGGATGTGGCTTTTCCTACTTATGTATACACTGCATTTGGCTAAATGTTTTGCATGGTTAGTTGAGTTAGTGTTTTCCCCCTTTTTACCTGTTAATGAAAAAGAAATTTAATGCTACATGGGAAGAGTTTCCCAAAGGTTTAATTACCTTTTGAAAAACCTTTAAAGTGAAGCAGCAGGCGAAATCACCATCAAGTTAAAGCCCTTGTTAGTGACAACAGTCATCACCACATGGAGAACAGTTTTATCCCATAACCTAATGTTAGGAAACCACAACTCCCTCGTATGCTGAGGAAATGCATATTAGAAAGTGGAATGATTAACATGGTACCAGTTGTTGTATAAAGTGTTGCATGTTCTAAATGCTTTAATAGAAATGTAGAAAAGGTATTGTTATAAAAATCATATGTTTCACTGGGAGCATATCTGGTGCATTCTTAAACAAAAGTAATAATCTTTTAATATTTTTTGGCAGTATGGTACCATGCCACATTAGTAGCATATTGTGAATAGTCAAAGCAAATGAATGGATACAATGAGTTTTACAGCTCGCCTTCCAGAAGTAAAAGCAATGCATACACCAAGGAGTTGTGGGTAGCAAGAAAATGAGATTGTCCTGCTGATTGGATGCAGACAAGCAATGAGTAATTCAAGAGCTCACAGTCAAACAAACTGCTTGTGGCACTACTACTTGTACCCAATTACCAATTCAGAGAGAAAATAAAAAGCAGTTTCAGTAGAGTCAGGGTGGGAAATCTCCAATTAGCACCAATTAGTGAAGTTGCTTCCTACAGCGGAATTCTGGGGACATAAGAAAAAAAAATAATCTCCCAGAATGCCTGGTTGAAGCATTTATTTACCAGGTGATGGGACTCCTGAAGAATAACTTGATGAGGATTTGCGCCTGTGGGACTTGAATACAGATACTACTTGGAACTTGCCTGCTCGATTTGACTGGTCAATCATAGGCTGTACTATTCTTCTTCTGGCATTAATAAACCTGCAACAGAATACAAAGAATAGAAGTCCTTTCATCAGCTTGCTTCTCTGTTTTGAGAACACCTCTGCTTTAAAAGTGACAGGATTTTAGCGTGCTGTGGAAATGTGTTTTGCTTCACGTTGCTTTTTAAAAAGAGTATAATTTCACTTTAAAGGATTTTCCTCCAAGTGCTCAGAAATTGTAACTGGTAACACGCTTATCTTACTAGCCAGCTTAAAGCTGGATTTGCCAGAAGGCTTTGAACGAGTAAATGCGACCGAAAACTTGTGTTAAAAGACAATTGTTTCTTTAACTTCTTCTAAGTGGCTCAGATCCTGGTTAAAGTTCACAGGCTGGGAGACTTTCTTTTCCCCTTTCCATCTTAGGGATCCAGCTCTCCTTGCAGCTGGCCATAAATGAGGACCAGGCTTTGCCACTCCGTGCTTTCACAAGGTATCGTTAGGTCAGCAAAGCCATCAATTAGGCTGTCTGAAGTTTTATCACCAGCGCAGCAGCAATAAGTGCCGGCCCAGAAAGACTTCTGCTCTTCTACAACTCCTGCAGTTGGAGCCTGTAAAGGCAAGGGTCGTTTGGAGGTCAGTGCCAGCTGGGGGCCACCTCCGAGTCCAAGCGGGGACACCCCGTGCAAGGCGACCGCCTGCCTGCCCTCAACTCAGGCACCTTTCAACTCGTTAGAAACCCCCAATCACAGGTACATGTGGTTAATATTAGGCCCAAAATAACCTTTTTTTTAATCTTAAACTGGGGTGGTTGCCGAGGCTTTTGAGCACTGGTAAAGGCAGTTAGTTGGCTGCAGAGCCTGGATTTAATTTTGCTAGTAATCCAAAAATAAGTGCTTGCATATTTCATATTAGCTAATGCGCAGCAATCCACATCAGCACAAGCTAGGCTAAATTAATTTCCCTAAAATAATTTCAAAACTTGCCTATCCACAAAGTATTTTTGAAAACAGGGCAATTTTCTATCACTCGGGAGCCACACTTGTTTTTGTCCCTTCTCTTTGTGTTTGAGAACACTTTGGAGCCTTCGTGCAGGTTTTGTGTGCTATTTCACAGCTCGGGCTTTCGCCTGGTGACCCTTAAGGAGTGCTAATGAAGTCGAATACTAGCGTTTAATCCTCTTCAGAAATACTAACATGCCCATCATCCAAAACAGCCTCCAATAATTGCCATTGGGCCCGATCCAACGCCTAGCAAAGTCTTTCAGTCAGCTAACTGAAAACTAAGTTCATCTGCTCATTTAGTAAATTGCTAGCCTTTATATAGCATCAACTCTGCAAGGCCTTTTGTCATGCTTCCCTCACTCCCTCCCACCCTCTGGTTAAATTCCTTCGCAGATAATAAAGGACGGTGGCACACCTTCGATTGCATCTTCTGTAATCACAGTGGTGGAAATTTCATTAGACAGATGCATAAATGCTACAAGTAACACTAAAGGGCTCTTTTGCATCTTTCTGTTTACATCCAAAAGACATTCTTTATTCTTTAGGAAAAATACCATTCAGTTGTCAGAAATGTCATCCTGCCTCAGAATTAGTCATGACTTCAGCTATTAAAATAAAAACTCAGACACAGTCAATATATTTGTTTATTCCCTTCTGACTGCGGCACAGTGAAGGCATCACTGCCAGTTCTGTGATTTTGAAGTGTGTTTCCGTCCTCAGAGACAAAGGTCCCCGATAGGACTTATTTGCTGAGTTTCTTTCCAGTAACGTTGCTGTGCTGACCAAATGGAGCCTGACCTGAACCTCCTCCATCCAGCACGCCTTTTATCAGCTAAAGTTAAGGCCAATAGAGATTAACAGGAAAGCCTGATAAGACTGTTTTCTCTTCTCCTATGAGCTTCTAATGGTGTATACAGATGGCAAGGTTTTAAAGAATGGAATGAACACTTATTTAGGCCTGTAAAAAATCACAGAAACACCCCCCCACACACGCACACACTTTCCATCTTACTAACCCCTTTTCTTCAATCAGGCCAGTCTTCAGGAAAACCAAATTGCTCTTTCGTTTTTTTTTTTATTTAAACCCCAACCACTTTTATTATTTACATCTGGTGGTCCCCTTATTTATGTCCCTCTTCACTTCCCTGCATATACACCCCTGCTCACAGGGCTGCGAAGCATTATGGGCCTCGGCTCTCAGCAGGAGAACTCCACACTGTCTTCAAACAAATAATTAAGGGGAAGGTTAAAGGTTCACCCAGAGGTCATATCTTTGGATACTCCTCAGAAAGTTTACATTAGTAAGAAATGGGTGCCCTCTGAAGTGTTCTTTCAATGGGCTCCCACAACAAGGCAGAGCATTAAGAAAATTCTACATCCTTAAGGGTTTCAGGTAACATCTGCTTTACCTCTGAGCACAGAGATTGGGATCCTGTGCTCCAGCCTTACACATTCGATGGCCTCAACAGACTAAGCCTTTGGGACGGGTGTTGAAAACCCCATCTTGCCCAGCCATTCACTCCCAAAGGAGCAAGGCCTTATTTTATCCTGCTGATGTGAATAAAGTCAGTCTTTCACTGCAAACTCTACCTAGAGGCAATTCACTAGTTGTTTTGGAAATGGGAGTTCAAGCCCTAAAAGAGAGTACTCGGTATTTGTTTTCCTACCAAAAAAAAAAAAAAAGAAAAAAAAAAGAAAAAAAAAAAGGAAAAAAAAAGTGATACAATTTGTCCAATTAAAACTTGTGAAAAATAGCTCTTAGGTTTGATTTCTGATTTCATTATTTCTCCATTTTTCTTTTGCATATCTGCACAAGAGCAGGTGCAAGCAATGTCCTCTAAGCCAGAAACAACTTCATCTAGAGAGAAGATACACTGATGTATACTGGAAAAGACATACGAGAACAGGCTTTAGGCATCCAGGTAATTTTGAAATTCCATTTCTATTGCTCCTCTGAAAAATCTTGTTCATAAACAGCATCAGTTATACCCACCAGTGGGCATGTCTGAAAAATGACACATGAAATTATTTATATTTGCAAGATTGCAGGTGCAAACCAGACATACATTTCAGGTGAAGCTAAAAATCGAATCCTAGTTTCACTAGCAGTAGCTACATCATGTAATGCATCAGCACAATTGGTAGACAAGGGCATAGAATGCAGTGTTTGTGCATTATTATTTATTCCTTATACTGCCCCATAAATATGCACAGTGCATAATAGAGATGTAGAAAACAGAGTCCCTGCCCTAGCCTTTACGTTTTTTGAGGGCTGCTTTTGAATCCCTCAGAGAGCCATATCCAGGGCCAAAGTAAAGCAAAATACAGCCTTTCACACAGCACTTCAGTTTGTGCTGCAGAAACACTGATGTTATTTAGGCACAAATGTCTTCAAAAGGCATTAAGAGACAGGTGAAAAAAGAGAACACCAATGCCACTCTTTTCAGCATTATCTGGAACCCTATAAAAGAAGAATTCACAGCTCTGCTCCTGACACTAATTGCTTACCTTGCTCATACCCTTCACCCAGAGGCCAAAGATTGAATGGCCTGAAAAGATGAGTAAAATTTATCAAAAAGACATGGACTTCTTTGTTTCTCTGCTGTTAATAATTCCTATTATTTGGATGATAGCAGCAGTTAGAGGACCCAATGAAGCTCAGTCTTACTCCAACCCCGTGCTTCACAAGCACACTGTCCAAGAGAACTCAGTCTGAACAGATTTCCAGGCAAAGCCTGGGGGAGAGCAGAGACGCCTTCTCCCTGTTTGCAGAGGGGAACAGAGACAGAAGGAGATTAAGTGACAAGGCCAAAGTCATACAAGAGATCTTTGGCAGAGCCACACACCCAACATAGATTTCCTCAGTCCTCTTTCAGCGCTCCTACAATCTGCTATCCATATGCTATCTTTCCTTTGTTCCCCCAGCTTAACAGTCAGGCACACTGGCAGGGGACTGCAAAGAGAGCTCCCATTGCCACTGTTTGTGCCTTACCTGCTGCGTAGATAAAGAGGGGTCATCAGCCTCCAGGGCTGTGAGGCAATACCTTCACAAACTCTACATTCATATGGTATTTGGTCCTCATTCCAGAATGATAAATGAGGTGTGTAATGTTGAGAAATACATGTCATTGACATAGCAGGCTCAATAAAAAACCCACTCCCAGCATTTTGCAAATGACAGATTACCAGCCTTGCTTATTCACACAATAGCCATTTGAATCGAAAAGTTTTTTGCATCTTGTATTTTTTCTTTAATTGCTAGCTAAAGCAGCCACATGTATTTCCTATAGCCAGAGTCTGTCTTTCTCACACAAGTAGTTCTGGTTACTTTTGCGGGACAGTTCATGAAAGTAAAAATGAACAAGATCTGGCTCTAAATGTACAAGAACGTGGACTTTTAAAGCAAGGCATTTCACTTTTATCTGCTTACAGCAAAACCCAGTAGTGCAATAAAGGTGCACTAGTGAATATGCAATGTAGTCTGGTGATTTGGTAGCACTGGTCCTAATTGGTTCCTACCATTGATAATTAGCATGACAATATAATCTAAATATATGCATTTAATCGCATCTCTTCAAACAGAGACTTGTTTTTCTTTGTCCAAAATAAATATGCATTCTGTACTTTATAGGAAGTCCTGTAATTAATCTTCTTTATATATTTATCATATTTTATCTCAAGTCATATCAAATGATGTTAAACTCAAATTTGCACAATACATTTTATTCTTATAATAAAATTAAGTTCTGATAAAATCATAGAGACATATTTTTGTAAAGTGCAAAGGCAATAAATAGCAAATAGTGATCTCTTAATCTGCTTCTTCAAACCTGGCACACTCAAAAATAATTTTATTGTTGTTTCCACTGTTTTTTTAATACATAGTGCACATATATTTTGAAACACCGTGACCACACCATAACTGAATCTGCTTAAGAGCAGTTCTTGAAATGAACTGTTAGTGACTGTACTGATTGGCAATAAGAATCAGAAATCTCCAGCTTTACTTTATGGCTATAATGGAAAATTCACTGTAAGGATGTAGGGTCACAACAGGTCTTGCTTCAGAAGGATGGAGTACATGAATGCTGTGGAAACTATAACTTGTTCCCAACTGGGGGCCGAATCTGAACTCAAGCAGAGAGGGATATTTAACTCCCACCACTTGTCTGTATGCCTAATATCTTCTCTGAGATGAACTGGTGCCAAACCGAACCATTCTCACCCCAGCAGCGTAGACTGCTCCCCATGAGAAACTGAGGAACAACATGGAGCCACCATGTACAACGCAAAACTTCAGTGTCAGTCTTCAATCTGGATTTCCACTTAAAATATCCATCCCAGAAAATGAGGTGCTAAAATATTGAATTTATTTAACAAACCAGCCACTGCATAAATCGGTTCTCAATTCTTTATGTGAAAACCAGAGAAATAAACAAATTTGTGAGATGAATTCACAATCAGTTCTTTAGAAGAATTAATGACAAGGAACGTTTTGACTCACTTTTAGTCCAAGACACTTCTGCTCTTAGACTTGCAGAGGGCAGAAGTACTGAATGAACACTGTCACAGACTTAGTCACTGAAATAAGAAAAATGCAAGTACTGACAATAGCAACACTAATTTGGAGTTAGAACTGTTTGTTGCCATCTGAATAAAAAAATTATTTTTTAAAAATTTTTAGGTGCCCAGGGGGACAGTCTTGCAAGATTTTTCATAAACCTGCCAAGTGTAGATGAGAAGCTCAACTCTTATTAAATCTCCACAAATGGGAGCTGAGCTTGAAGAATAAATGGGGTCTAAGCACCTGCTTCAATGTTTTTGCTGAGTAAGAGTCTAAGAATGCATTCTAAAAAGTAATCCAAGTGTTTTCACCTTGGATGGGGAAATAAATCCTTGCCTAAATGATATTTCAGTCTTTGGACTATGCACATGTCAGTGTTTAGCTCAGGCGCATATGCTACACTGATCCCTTGCTGCCCAAGAGTGCCCTAATTTTGAAGGGAAAATAACCAATGAACGAGTCACAAAATATGTTTTCCTAAGTAACCTAGAAAATTACTTCTTTGCCAAGCAGAAAAAATAATTTTAAAAGTCATGAGCTGCTCAGAGCACTCTGAAAGAATGCATTAGAAAAGACTAATTTGCAGTAACACTTTTATCAATATCTACCCCCTGCCTTTACAGCGGTCTTTGTCTATCACCTAATCTTTAATCTGAGTAAGTAAAATCTATTTATCTTAGTTTATTCAACTTCTCCCTCCACTATGTATTCTAAATTGACAGAATTAGGTTTAGGCAGTATGTGTATGCACAAAAATAGTTGAAAAAGCCCTTGTTTATGCTTCACTGAATCTATGCCACACCTGGTTACCAACTCATATTTGCAGCATTCCTTATAGGAAATTAAAAAAGCTGACTTAGTCACCTGGAAATGAGCCATCTAAATAAGGCTTCCCTAAGTCATGAATATTAAGAAATGGAGTCAGTTATGCAATTGCTTTTGAGAGGAAGCGGGAGGGACAGGTCGGTTTATTCCCTGGCAAAGCCTCACCTAGTTTTGGACAGCCTTGTTAGAGAAGGGGGGTAAAGGACTTTTTACACTGACTTTCTAAAGCTTATTCAGACACCTCACATCTGTCAAAGGTGTGATTCAAAGGACCTAAGTCACCATCCACGTTTGGTGAAGACTCCAGAAGATGACAAAGAACAACTTAGCTGGGTGCCTGAGGCAGCCTGAGGCAGGTGCTAAGCATCCCAAAGACTTCTGCCGCATCTTCCATGTTTATGCTCGACTTCCTAAAAATACGTCTTGCCATTTGGAGCTGCCAATTGTTGGAAATCATGATTTTTCTCGTCCTGTAACTGTGAGACTGTCCTAAAAAATCAGGAATTTAAACAGCACTCTTCTCAGTGTTTACTTTGTGAGTTTTTCAGTCATTGCGCCACATTTTTAAAACGCTCTTCTCAGCCACAAGATCTAGAAACTTACTTGATAAGATTCTCACATAACCATTGTCTCCTGGAGCTGGGACCTCGAATTAACATGAAACAACTTGAGCCTTGCGATAAAATCATGAGAATTGGCAAGACGCGCACCTATTCACCTCAGAGGAAAATCCACCTCGTTAAACGTGTAACTCTCGGATACCAGATTACTCCTTGGGAGCACGGAGAAACGATCTGGCTCTGCCCAGAAAGCCGCGATGGCTGTCACGGGGAGCACCCTCACCGCAGCACAACCCGGGACAGCCGCCCTGCCTTCGCCCCGCGGCAGGGGTTTGTGCGCGGGGCCTTCCCCGAAAGGGATCCCCACCAGCCGGGCACCCGCACCATGGCCGGCCTGCGCCCGCAGCCCTCACGGCCCAGCAGCCCTTACAGCCCTCACAGCCCGCAGCCCTCATAGCCCGCAGCCCTCACAGCCCGCAGCCCTCATAGCCCCGCGCCAAGGCCGCATCCAGCCGTTCCATGGGGTCGGCAGCAGCAGCGCGGCCCCGGGAAGAGCTATGGCACCTGGCCGCAGAACTAGGCTGGCCTCAAGGTCCAGCCTGGGTGGCCCCAGGGGAGGCCTCCCGCTGTGCAGCAGGGCGCCATGAGGTGGGGCCAGAGCGCCGCTGCCGGGCCGGGGGTGCCGCTGCCCCCGCGGAGCCGGGTCGCGCAATGGCCTGGCCCGCCTATGCCCGGTGCCTGGGCGGGGACTGTGCCTGGCGAGTGTGCCCGGGGACTGTGCCTGGCGAGTGTGTCCGGGGAGTGTGCCCAGGGAGTGTGCCCGGGGAGTGTGCCCGGGGAGTGTGCCCAGGGAGTGTGCCCGGGGAGTGTGCCTGGGGAGTGTGCCCGGGGAGTGTGCCCGGGGAGTGTGCCTGGGGAGTGTGCCCGGGGAGTGTGCCCGGGGAGTGTGCCTGGGGAGTGTGCCCGGGGAGTGTGCCCGGGGAGTGTGCCCGGGGAGTGTGCCCAGGGAGTGTGCCCAGGGAGTGTGCCCGGGGAGTGTGCCCAGGGAGTGTGCCCAGGGAGTGTGCCCGGGGAGTGTGCCTGGGGAGTGTGCCCAGGGAGTGTGCCCAGGGAGCGCCGCTCCGCGCACGCCACTGCCGCGGGTGGGCACAGTTTTCCTCAGCAAACCTCAACCTAATTGGAACAGTATCATGCCATATTCCCCCTTGGCTCCTGGTGGGAAACGAGCGCCTTTTGGTGCATGCCACCTGAAACCACAGAACACATGCCGGAGGAGGCTGTTTCTCTTTTGACAGTGCCGTCAGCTTGCTCATATATGTTTTTTTTTTACCACGCACCATAAAAATGATCTTTTAAAGATACTTGAAAGGAAGGGAGGAGACAAACAGACATACTTCCTTAGCTATTCATATCTTACAGATAAAATGTGAAGTCAATAGACACAAGACGTAGCATTTAACCTCATCCTGTGCTTGATTTATTGCAGATGGGAATCAACAAGAAACTGAATCACTTTGAAATTTTTACTACTGACGTTAAAATTCCATGTTTGTATACATACGTCTTGTGGAGATGCTAAATACAATTTTAGCTAATTTGGCATGCACTTTGATTTGCTAGCGTTTAGAAACTCATGTTAAAGGTAGAAAACAAATCTCCTCTAAAATCTTAAGTAACTCATGCATTTAAAGATGCGTTAATTTGTCATCTTAAACTCCTAGGAAAAGATTTTCAAAACTAATTAGACTCCAACAGTCTTGAGAATGCAATCAGGAGTTGAGGTACCTCATTTTAGGTAACTTTAAAAAAAACCCAAGCAAAGTGTAGTTTTTGAATAATATCACATTCAAGTACTTCACATCTATTTTAAACTTATCAATATTTAACATATTAATTTTTTAAAATCAATTCTAAATTGACCGAAAAGGAGAGTTGTCAACAAATTTAACATCTGTTTAACTTCCCTGATCAAATAAGATTAAGGCACTAATTCTCCCTTTTACATTTCAGAGGAAACTACCTAAGTAGCAACTTGCCAAAAATGCATAAAGGTGTTTAGCAATTATGTAGTGGGTATGTTTGAAGAGATCAAGGTGCACTCACATGTCCTGTGCTATGGGTATCTCTGATTAGCTTGTCATCTACTCTGAAGAAGATGTAGCCCAACTCTCCTATACCATATAACAGGCCAGCTGTTAGCTGTCTGTCAAGCACCTAAAGTGGACAAGTAGTCCAGGAGCAAAAATGTCACTCCTTTGATCTGGCAAGGAGCAGCTGCTGATTTATAGAGTAGGACTTTGTTCTTCCGTTCTATTTTACTTTCTTTCCTAAGGCAGAACCACAAAATCCAGCAGAAAAAAAAAAGTGCCATTCTCTGCAACATCAACAAGCTCTGACAACTGCAACAGGGTTTTTCTTGGCCCTAACAAAGCTCTCAGGCATCTCCTTTGACGCTCACCTTTTTTTTCCTTCTTCTTTTTGCAATGCGGTAGTTATTGTTTAATTCAGCTTCTGTAAATGGAATGGACTGTGGCCAGCAAGCCTGGGGCATAAACACACCTGTATGAAAGAAGCCTTATTGTAGCAACCATCTACAACCAACCTGCACATGCACTACCAGTTCGTGAGTTCAGAAGGAATGTTCCATTTTCCCTAACAGTAAATTCTGCCTTAAGATAACTATTTTTTGTACCCACTGTCCTGTCTGGACCACGAAGTGTGTACACTTTTTCATTGTTATTAAAATCTGAAGAAAAAAAAAAGTGTATTTTTCTACCTGTCAACCAGGGAATGTCAAGAAATTTGATCCAAAGAGCCCACTTAAAAAAAAAAAAAAACACAGCCAAAATATATTTATCGAAACACTTCTGAAAGTTTGAAAACTATGATCCTAAAGATGTCTGTTCTGTTTCAGACATAGTGATGTGCTTGCAAGCACCTCCAGCTTATACTGCTGCAGATTCTCCTCAGAAAAAGCATTTGGTGGAACAAGAACTCAGTAAGAAATAGCATTTGATGCAGCTAACCAGACTGCAGCACTGCCAGCCCAGAGTCAGTGCTTCATTCGTTCCCTTAGAAGGTGCTGAGCAGATTCTGTAAGGTGATTTGTTACTACACAGGCTGTTAGTCCTGCCTCACCCATCGGTACAGCAAGGGGGTTTTCCTTTATTTCCCTTATGATCTGTTTTCCAGTTTATTAGCTAAAACCCCAAACCTACAGGACACAGTAAAAGGCTGCAGTATAATGCTGCTGAAGAGGAGAGAATCTGTGTTTGACCCTGGTCTGTGTCCACACACATGCTGTGTTCACATTTCTTTGTACTGTAACTTTAAAAACAGATAAAAAAGGGTTACAAAAACAAAGATGGGAAGAGGTGAGGGTGGTGGGGGCGACATCATGACTACAAGATCTTTTGCATATATGTTAGCTTGTGCAAATAAATAAGAGCTATTACAGCCAGAGCCCTAAGGGAGGCAGGAAAATGATGATGTACAGGATAGTATAAAATGATATATTAAAAACTGTGCTGTCAGTGTAACAATAGAATATTAAGCAAAAGTCCATAATAATTGGCAGATATTTAGCTGTAGACATCTTTCCTTGGTTGGTGGGTACTAAAGTATACGTGAGAGGAAAGAGAACTAGTTAGTCAATTAGAAGTAATGGGCATAAATAATACACTATGTGTAAATACATCTCCCCCTTTCCCAAGTTATAGCTCTTATCTGGATACGCCTAATAACCTCTCAGTAAGTCATACCTACATGCTCATATGCCTTGTGTTTTGCTCTTTGCTCTGTCTGGATACTGGAGATTCTGCTTATGTAAATCTTCCTGTAGATGCAGATGTTAAATGTTTTCACAATACTAGTGGCAAGACTTCATCAAACCAGAGGGTCTAATGTCTTAGTAGTTAAAGATGTGTCAACACCATACACACCATGAGACTGCAGCCTGCCATGTTATGGAATACATGCTTCACATGCTTCACAGTGATGAGCTGGTAGCAGAACAAGTATATTAAGAATGCTAAAATGAAGAGGTAAATATACAGTGTCATACTGGTGAAACTTTTGCTATCTCTCATCCCATCTTGTGTTCTCTGTGTTCCACATGAACCGGGGGAAATGTTCTTAAAACATTTTAAAGAGTTTGTTACATACAAGCATGTTTCATGGATGCTTGTGTCTTAGTTGTAAGCCAAATGGTTTGGGATGGCAAAACTGAAAATCTCTGTGGAGCTCTTTCCTCAGCCTACCACTCCACATTCCAGGCTCTCGTATTTTCTGACCCTCCTCTCTCCAGGGCTCAGTCTCACTCCCTAGCCTACCTCGTTGGCTCCCCAGAGATAATTGCAACCTACAACTTTCAAGTCAGTGATAAATCTTGCTGGTGCTCTGCAAGAGTCCTAGATGGACATATATGTGAATATTATACCATTTCTTACCTTCCTGCTCTTTTGAAAAAGCTTCTGTCTTCTGAACAAGCAAGGACTGAAACCTTAAAGGTTTGCTCTTTCTAAAACATTTGAAAGGCTGGGTTCTGATTTCAGTACTCAGCTGGCTTATGGGCAGAGCAGAGCATTGGAGAAGCCTGTGCTAAAGTGCAACATGGCTTTCCCAGCTAAAGGGAGCTCTTCTAATGTACTTTTCTTTCTTCTGTTAAAGGATGGGTAGCTGGAGATGTTTTTCTTAATTTTTTTTTTAAATAGCTCATTTGAATATTAAATCCTACCACAGAAAGAAACTTGAATTGTATTTCTTCAGTCAAAACTGGCTAGTTCTGTGCTGTGTTCCACTATCTCATATTTTGCATACAATTGAGATACTTGTCATGAAATTAAACCCAATCTATATAACCTATCTAATATTTACCTTTCTTTCTTTATGAGAGCAGTTTGGAAACTGTGTGTGATCTTACATAATTTTAATAACTGGTTGCTGATGGATTTCAATATTAGCTCTGACTGTTCTGACTGATATGATGTTGAGGCTTAATTTTCAGAATTTCACTAATTGTTCCTACACTGTGTAGGGGTAAAGGCAACTACGAATATGTGTATAAACCTGGATTTGAGCCCACAAAACTGGTAATGGTCAAGTAAAGTACTTAAATGTATAAGGCAAGTTTTCAAAATTATCAAGTTCTGTTATCAAGATCATCAAAGGCTCTGTAAAGCTTATCCCAATTGTTCAGTGAATTTCTGAGTTAGAAGGCATTAGTAGCAAATGGGTGTTGACATTAATGCCTAAATTGTAGGTGATCTGCTCGCAAGAAATTTTCTGTACCTGCTTAGATGTTCCAGGAATCACCAGAAGGTGGACTTAGATACCTAACTACATATTTTTGGTAAAAAAAAAAAAAAGCCTTCGCTTAACACTGAAAATGCCTAAATTCTTTAAGCATGTAGATTTCTACTTTTTAATATCCCATCCCACCATCATTTCTACTGCTGTATATTCATGGTGTTTCCTAACAGTCAGTTACTTTCTGCAGTAACCATGCTTAGTCTCTGAGTGTCTCTTAGACACTCATGTCCTGTCAGTATTCCTATGACAGACACCTTCCTAAGACAGAGATCTTAGGACAGGCCTTTTTGCCCTTATAATAACAGAGATAAATATCTCTCCTTATTAGCTGACACCATTATTATTTGACTGTTTATCTGGAAAGAAGGAGATCAAGTTTTACCTCCCTATCCTGCTTGATTTGGAACACAGACATGAGCATGGGTCCATCACATTCTAAAAGAGTATCTGAATCACCCACAGAGTCATTACAGTAAACAAAGTCGTTTCAGTTCATGTTCTGAAGATGTTCCACCTGAATTAAGCAATTTTACAGCCATAATTAACCAGCAGTTAATTTTCACACATCTGAAGTTGAAGCCTTAACCCAGAGGCTGTACAGTCAAGCCCATATTCTTAATTAATTTTGTTCTAGTGACTAGTCATTACATACACAAAATAACTGGGAACAACAAGGGCATGGTAGTGAAGAAGAGTAAAGATGAAGCATTATGTTCAATAGCCCATTGATTGAGAAACTGTACTCAGTTGGAACAGTTAAGACATTGATTTAAATCAAGATGAAGAGAAGACCTGCAAACATATATTTTATTTAACAAGTGAATTTTTTAGCCATTGAGCCATTGAGGATAACGCTCCCTCTACCCCATTTGACTCTTTTGTGTAATGCTTGGTATGGCTGATGTATGACAAGAACTTTGGCTGAGTTTGGCCCTTGGGGAAGTTTGGCTCTTGAGGCAAGGCTGATTTTGTGTTGAAAGTTGTGTCACTGTGGAACAGGTTACTGCCCATTTGTCATTGTATATGTATTTGTGTTCCTATTCTGTCCTGGAGGTCCTTTATATAATGAAATAACCATGGGCAGAGCAATATCTCACTTTATGGTACTGCTAGAGTTACAGTTCCAGATTTCTCAATTATATCCCATTCTAAGCAGATTTGTGCATGCTCACCAGTGGAAAAAAGTGTGCGTGGACTAAAAGTTCTTAAGCTTCTTGGGACTAGATAGCAACTAGATGATGCTGGAAAATTCAGAGGTTGCAAAACTTAAACTAAAGATTTCAGGGTTTGTGCTTGACACTCATATGCAACTCAAATGTGATACATATCTAACAGATACATATATATGAATGAGGAAATATTTTATAAAATATACTACACAGGTCTTTTATTGTGGTTTAATGAGTCCATAAGCCAATATTATAATAAAACTTTCATAAGAAGCTCAAGCCAAATTTTACAGCATCTTTAACCAACCATTGAAAGAAACACAAAATTTAAGGTCAATAGAAATATTATGTAAAACAAACAAACAAACAAAAAGCCAGGGAAAAAAGAAAAAAAAATGCACCAAATTCACAGGCAGCATCTTCAAATGAAATAGTTCAGCATCGTACTTTCATGCATAAGAATTTAAAAATTAATTTGATAAGAAATTATTATAAATGGAACAAAAGCAATGTTTTTATTTGAATTCATTGTCCAAACTGAAGAAAACTTACAAACTACAAATGCAGAAACCCATTCAGATTGACTAGTAAAGGAGAATTAAGTTTCCATTTCCTTTTCTTAATTCTTCCCCAGTAGTTATAATCAGTCTTTCCAGTGTGACTATAGTATCATCCACAAAATTTTTAGCAACATCGTAATGAAAAAAGCTATGTTTTATATCTTCATAAATCACATAAAGTTTAGCAGACCCTAGTAATGCCACATATGTTTAAATTCTAGTAAATTCTAGCCTAAGACATCATAGCCTGTGGTGTTTCACCTGAGTTCTCGGAGATGTTTCAGGAAGTGGATTAGCTCTTTAAGTCAGCGAAATAAATAAAAACAAATATAGTGGTCAATAGAAAAAGAAAAATTTAGCACTCTAAATGGGTTTTGACAGAAGCCTGAGTTGAAAAATCCACCTGTATTTTATGTATGTCCTTTGATCAGTTTTGCTGAGATGAGTGGTCCAGTTAGCTGCCTGATTTTTGATGCTTGATAACATATGTTCCTAGTTTAAAAAAAAAAAAATCTAGAGGATCTGTATTTCTTTAGTTCAAGAAACTAGAGTCTATAAAAGAACAAATATGAAACTATCATAATGTGAAATTCTACAAATTTCACAGTTCCATGTACCTGATTGCTAGGACAAATCTAATGCAAAAATTGCAGCTAAGATGGGTGCCTACACTTCATTTTCAAGTGTAGTAAAAAACCAGATAAAAATTGAAAAGAGAAAATCTTTTTGGGCATGTTTTGCATCCAGACCAAAATGCCTGATTTAATAATTCTGCCAAATTTATTCCAAGTGCTACCAAGATCATGCTCTGTTTTTTTCCAATATAGCACAGACCTATAATAACTGCTTAAGCATGCCATACAGTATTAATCTTCCTCATGAACGCTGTCCCAAACCAGTTTCCATGGAGAGAAATTAAGAGGTATGTACAGGCAAAGGAGAAAATATATGGCTAGCCAATGATACAGAAAGGTTCCTTAGATACAGAAAGGCTCTTTAGATGGGAGCTATGGTAGAAAGGAAGTATTTTTCAACTGAGATTGTTGAATTGAGGGGATGACAGCACTAGACCAAGTGAGAAAAGAGGACAATGGCGGGGCGGGGAAGAAACATCTATGTTGAAGTATGTTTCAACATTTTTTTAAAGACAATTTTGAAATTGATTCAGAAAAGGAGGAAGTTTGCCTAAAGTGCCTAAAGTAGGAGGTGATTTTTTTTGATGTGTGTGTTAAGCACCAGCATTTGATACATTAAGGGGGGATGAAGAACTATGACTTAGAGTCCTGGGAGAAGGGGACTACAATTGTCAAGGTGGGAAGAGATGAAGGCAGAAGCAAAAGAGAGGTTTTGTTGAAGTGGACATAGAAAAAGGGGTGGACACTGGAGGTGTGAGAAAAAGTGGATTTGGGACAGTGGGAATGAATGTGTGAGGAGTATCAAGAAGTAAAACTCATATTTAAGAATGTGTGATAGATTAATGTTGCTCTGGGTTCACTGTCAATTTTGTTTGCCAGGTTATAAACCCATATATATAAAATGATACTAAACATGAACTTCATTTAGAGAATACTCTGTTGACTGTAAGTTTGTTAGCCAAGCAATCTGCAGTAGCTGCAGCTGTGGCTTGTTCCATCTCATCAGTAATTTTAACTCTAATAGTCATTAGTGTGAAGCTTTCCACAGTATTTTAAAGTGATACTTTCAGTTCTTGAGTTCTGTTTGAATAGACTATGTATCCTTTAACATCTAAACCATTTTCCCTGAGAATCATCACAACACAGCTACACTTTGGAACAGATGTCAATGTGGTTCTGACAAATGTCTGCAATATTTATTAAAAAATCCCCCAAACAAACCACAAACCCAAAATGTAGCTTTGAACAGTTTTTGATTATCTATAATCAATATCTTTCTCCATTATATAGTCCAAAAAACCAAGTCCTGAAACAGCATGCATCTCTGTGAGAGGATGGCCTCTACATGCCATCAGTTGTTTAATCCTCTCTGTTTATTGTGTGCAGAGCATGAAGTAGGCAATAGCTTATGATTGCTTTAAACAATGTTTGCCTGCCCTATGACTTTTCAAAAGATCCCAGGATGAGGTTAGCATGATAAAGAACTTGATTTCTCTAAGGAACAGTTATTCAGGCTGATGTCACCTAGTCATTTACTGGGGACCATACAAAAAAAATAAAAATAATGAAAAAGACTCAACAGTTGGACTTAAGTCTGAAGGGGCATCTCCACTATCATTACCACCAAGTGCATAAAACCTGAGCTCGATGTCGGCCTACTTAAAATTACTATTTCGTTGTGAAGGGTTGGCAAAGCAATTTAAAAAACCATGGGGTAAAAGTAAGAGAAGTCCCATTAAAAGCTTTTTCTTTTCTTTAAATGAGAGTGAACAGAGTAGGACTGTTTGAGTTTGAACCACTTATTACCTTTGTACATTTGTCTTTCTTAACTTCTGTTAACTGATTAGATTTCCCTTAGAAGTAAATGTTCATTGATAGATAATTGTATCGTTGTGGCTTCTTATTGGGGAAAAGTATTACATCCACACACTTAAGATAGATAAAACCAGATGGATGTATCTGCCTGTCCATCAATCTCCGTACTCAAGAAGCCTGTGGGTATTTTTAGAGAATTTAAATCAGTTGCAAACAAAAGGGGCATTTTAAAGAAGGAAAATACACTTAATTAAAAAGATGTCAAAATTATTTTATTGTCAACATTCACAATATCTGTGACACAGTGATGTTGTGTAACTTGAATGCCAGTTCTCAGAACCATAATGAGTAGCTATTAGAAAAAGCAGGGACTTATTATTAGTATCCCCACAGAGTTATCTTCTAAATTATTTATACTTGCAACACTTTCACGTAATGGCAGTTTTAAATTCAAGCAAACAAAGCAAACCACACAATAAAGAGAGGGGAAGAGAATTGTACAGAAACCTTTTCTGAATATATGTAGTTAGAAAGGCGAGTCAAACAAACTCATCAGATTTTGTTTCCTACTCAAATTCTCATGAGATTTGCAATAGACAGCATCAAAGCTTTCTGGGGTTGTGTCACCTTGATAAAGGATTGAACAGCACTGTATCTGTTTTATGTCTCACATCTAAAATGTAAAGGAATGCAACTTTATTTGTCTGGTGCAAGTTTGCTTATTGTCTTTGAAATTCCACAGCAGACCCTCCACAAAAAGCTTAACTATCAGAAGGGTGCAAATAACACCAGAGCCTTGTGTTCTCTTACGTTCATCCCTTAGGTTATGGTGCTAGGTTTGCATAGGAGTTGGGGGGAGAAGCAGGGGAGGATTGTTGGTTTTATATAAACTTAGCATTGCGAATTAATGATTCTGCTTTCCACACATGCTTTACTAATACACAGTGTGATGATTAACACTTCAGGAGTCAATGATTTTTAGAAAAATTGAGGTGGCATGCCTTTTTTTAAAAAAAAAACCCCTTCAGCCAAACTCAAGTGCGCTCAGTGCAGAGATAATTTGAGTTAAATTGAAGAGAAAATAGCTGAGGCTGAAGACTCTAATGGTCTCCTTCTGATCTTAAACTGTTTGCATTTATGAAGATATAAAGATCATCCTGTTCGCTTTCCATTAACCAACCTATGAAGTTTTGTCTTAACCATCAAAACAAATTCCAGATGAAATCACTTTCTTATTAGATTACTGATCAGCTACATTTGGTTACTTCAACAACTAATTTCTACTCCACAAAAAGGAAAAAACACAGCATGTTTTTCCCCTTGTAACGAAAGTATGTAGCTAAATATTCCCAGCTTTCTGTCAGTCATAATAGAAGCAGGTTTTAAAAGTACCCAGTTATTCTGAGTGCCTCTTTTTCTGGGCATTTGGTTGAAGGTTCCCAAAATAAACACACAATGAAATGCTAGCCTCCTTTTTAAGCAAAAAGAACCTCACATGTACTAAAAATGTTATTTGCCTTATGCTACTTCAGTTGCACAACAGCCCCCTCATTGATTACCGTCGAGTTACATTAGTTTCAAATTGGAGTAACTGAGTAGTGGATCAGGTCCTATAGTCAGACATATGTTTTCCACTAGATAATGGCTACTTATATATTTATGAATTTTAAAATGCTTTTCAATTCAATTATCATTGTTACTGTGTGCAGGAAGTAAAGAAGTAAATTGCAACCAAGCTTTCAGGGGTTTATTCCCTTATGAAGCACTTATATTTCAAGTGTCAGGGGAGGGCAACTGTATAGTGCCCTCTACATAATAAATGACACTGTTGAATATTCCTAATGTTTTTCAGTTTGTGGTTTTAGGGACAGAACTGTTACCTGTTGCTATGTAAAATATAGTAAAGGACACTGTGCTATCATATCTTTAACCAAGCTGCACAGAAACTTTCAAGGAGGTTCAAAATAATTGGTACTCAGATCTATTCTGTTCTGATCACCCCTAGAAACAGAAAGTACTCCCAAAGTGATAAACAGCTTTCAGACAAATGCATAACTCCAGTGTCAACTGGAGTTATGTGCAGACACTCAGAGCAGAAATAGTATATAGCTCTCCATTCCTGAACATGACAGTCATAATAAACCTTCACCTCAACATTCCCTGCTTTCCTCAACCACAGCTAAAAATGCTACACACATTTATACCATCTAATGAACCAGACATTAAAAGAAACCCACAGATCTATACCAGTAGACTATCAGGAAGAGAAGTGTGAAGTGAATACTTGCTCATTACAGTATCATGGTAGTTATGAAAAGGAAAGACCTAATAAATCACTGTTGTCATCCTGCAGCAAGAGTAGGGGATAGTCTGCCATTGGAGGTCCCACCAGCTACTAAAATAACTGCTTGTAAAGTGGATGGTACAAACATATAATGCAAAATCCTTGGGGACAGAAACTCAGACTCACCGTGGTGAACCTGGAAAAAAATGATGGATTTTTATTTTACTCTTCTTTGATGGCAATACAAAGGAAGGAGAGACCATGGAGTGAAGGACTTTGAGTGCATTGTGTCTGTTTTTTGAGTCGGTTACCTACTCTCTTTCTTAATGTGTATAAACCAATTAGTAGTAGATGATGAGTCTGATTATGAAAAGAAGGGAAAGGTATAAGACTTGCTCTTTCAGAAGCAAGTAAATAAAGAAAGAGTAGGAGTGGAGTTTAGAACTGACTCCTTTTCCACTTTTCCACCCACACCACCTTGAAGCCAGGGAAACATCCAGCACTGAAATGATCAAAGCCTATAGCAAATAGTGGTCAGTAATGAATACGTATCATCATAATGAGCAAACACAAAGAACAAAACTCTGCTATTGTTGTGCCTCAGAGATGTATTTCATGCTATTCCTAGAGTTTCACTAATAACCAAACCCCTAGTCTATCTGATGCTCAGTTTCCTGTTGATTAATAATATTAATAATTATTTCTTCCCCGTCTCACCTCTCATTTTCCTTATATTGACATGATACATTTTCTACTGTTTTTGAGATAATTAGACAATAAGGGGCACAAAAATATCTAGCTACTAATATATGCATTCCTCTACACTGTGCAGGATTTACCTTCCTCTGATTGAAATTCTGATAATGGCTGAGGGCCTGATTGCACTAGCTACAATTACTAGAGTCTGGTTTGCAATTTGTTCTGTAACTGTTATTCACATGTAACTTTTCAAAAGTCTTTCTAAGATTATTTTTTTATGTGGATAATTAGAATGATATTTAAGAATTCTAATCTCATATAAATGCTCAATCAAAACACATATTTTCCTGTGAGCTAAAAATGTCTAGATTTCAATTTTGATTCTGAAAAGAATGTTATTGTTCCTGCAGGACGTGAAATGGAACATAAAAGAGTACTTTACCTCAGCATTTGAATTGGATAAATTTTTTTTCTCCTCTTATTTTTTTATTTTAGAATGTTTAATTGATTATTGTTGTCTGGGCTTTTTTTTTTTCTTAATATCTTTATCTTCTTCTCTAAGTGTGGATTTACTGCTTTTAAAAAATCTACAAAAAGATTATTGTCCTCATTTTGTGCTTTTTATTTTGTATATTTAAATCCTAAATAAAAAATAGACACTTTCAATTTCGGGACCCAGTCAGTTAGCTGTCTCTCTTAAGGGACTACCCAAGATAATAACAACTAATTCTGCTTGTATGATGTGTATTAAAAGAGTCACCTTTTTTAACAAGCCACAAAACAAATGCTGGTAATTTACTTTTGGCAAGTACTGGTAGGAACTGGACTAAAACTTAGAGCTGAAATTGCAAATATTTTGGCATATGAAATACTTTCTTATCCATAAGATAAACCTTTTACCAAGTGGTAGATGGAAAAATTACAATGTCCTCATGACTGTCTAGGTTAATGCTTCCATCAGAAAGGGGGGAGGAAATAAAAGGGTTTAAAAAAGCCCAATAAATAATCTTTTACCATTGCAGACAGTAAAAAGAAATGCAATTCAGCAATCAGAAAGAAGAAGGGAAAAAAATGACCCCTGGAAGTGGGAGGGCAGAATATAGAGATACAGGAGGAATTTACTCCTAAAGGGTGCACATAAAAGTCATACACCTGAAATTACTGGCTCTTGTTCAAATACATTTGTGGGCAAACCCACATTTTGTGTTGGAGAAGCACAACTTAAACCAGAATATGGCAGAATATGGTATCTCCATGATCATGTTTCAATACAAGTTATTAGAATCCCTGATTTAAAAAGAAGAAGGGCACTGATGTACACCTCACAAATTGTGGCAGCAGGTAAAACAACTTTTTGCGCTTGTCATGAGAAAATACCTGTACTTCTCTGCATTTTGTTTTACTTCAGCTCTATTCAGTTTTAATCTAAGTCTAATTTACAGGATTCTTTCAGATACATTTCCTATTAAGCAGATGAACTTGAGATTCTTTGTAACGTGTGGCTCATTTGAAAACAAATGCCATTATCTGTCTGATGAAGTGAACGCCATGGAGAGGGATATCAAAGTCAATTCACTTTGGCTTCTAGTGAAAGAAACAAAGGCCAACAAAAGAACGAGAGCTGGAAGTATGCTGAAGTGGCACTTGAGGACATGGTTTAGTGGTGAACATGGTGATGGTGCTAGGTTGACAATAGAACTTGGTTGTCTTAGAGGCCTTTTCCGACCTTTGCAATTTAATGATTCTATGATTCTGAGTGTCATGATCCAGCAGTTTTCAGGGACCTAGTTCTAGGCCATCACAGGAATGGTAAGTCTGATTTTCTCTGGTTTTGCACTATGTAAAACCTCTCAATGACAGCAAAGTTTCTGTTCATTTACTTTGGGACAAGCAGGAGTTCTATTGGATCAGAACCTCCCAAAATTTGATATCATACAGGTCCCTTCCAAATCAGAATATTCTATACTTTACAGTATGTAAATTGCAGGCACAGTAACTATTGGACCTCGGAGGAAGATAAAAGCAATAAGCATCATGCATCCTCTTTCTTTTTCCTTTAAATAAAATTATTTTATGTATTTGAAGATTACAAGTAAACAAATTGATTAAAGAAGCCATTGCTTCATTGCCAGGTCATTTTTTCTTAATCTTGAGATTCACAGCAGAAGTGAAGCATGCATGCCAGAGCACCTTCTGATTTATCTGACACTGATATTTTTTGCATATTTTACAGTGGACGGAGACAAGAATCTTTACGCCCTTTTCTGAGCATGCCAGTGTAACAAAAACTACTGTGTATCCACTGAACCAATTCATGTTACAGGTAGCTTGCATCCCCTTAAATGACTGCTTCTTGGAAGTAAGTTATTGTGCGAAGTCAGGGTCAGAGTAGACCCTTACAGACCAAGCACCAAGAGCGCGTGGGGAGGGGCATTGCTGGAGAGGAGTCTGTGGGATAATTCCCCACTGTATTGTCTCCCTGGTGGTACATCCTGTATTACTACTGCACATTGTTCATTTAAAATCACCACAGAAACAGCAGAAACAATTCATACACCCCAAATTTGCTGGAGTAGACGTTCATAAAAGCTGCACCCTGAGCTTGAGATAAAACACCTGTGTCAGGTACAGGTTTTGTAGTGTGGCTTACAGATGATTCTCTGTGATTTCATGGGCTGGTGAATAGTGAAGACTATAAGGCTGGCAAAGAGTACTGAGGGCTGTAACAGCTTTGTGGTGGAACAAGTGTTACTGCAGGTATTTTCAGTCATTTGTTATTATCTCCATGTCATGACACATGAAAAAAAGGAAGAGATGGACACAAACTGCGGCAATCTCTTGTAGGAAACTGCCATATGTCTATGTGTCGTCCTGCAAAAGCTCTTTGAGTTCGTTATTTCAAATGCTATTTGAGGTCTGATTCATAATTCAAAATTGAAATCTGTGGAAAACTGCAGCTCACCCCAACAGACTTCTAAACAGGGACACACAATCAGAAGGAGAGACTCAAGAAATAAAACTACTTTGAAAATGTCATCTTAATTTGCCCCAACCACTGTCTTGCTTAGATTACCTACACAGGGATCCAGTGTGATTTTCTGGGAAAGCCAGAGAATGAAGCAGCAAAATGTATTTATATTTAGGAGAAATTTTTTGGTTTTTTTAATAAAATGTTTTTATGCTACATTAATGCATTTCCACCTAACATATTTTAGTGAGTTTTTTTACACATTTTTATCTTATGCTATAATATATTGTCACATAACACAAAACTATGTGAGTATGATATTCCAAGAACAAGTTTTTGCACTTTTTCACCAGCTCGGATTTGTTGCTTCAGTGTTTAATTACTGTTTGAACATCTCTGTGGAAGCACACAGCTCCATCTCAGTGCTGCATTCTGGTATCTGTGTGCTATTTACATGCTGAATCCCCTTCCTGACTTCAGTATTGATACTTATTGTCAGAAAGGTTGTGCAGACTATTACAACCTTGTCAGGTGATTGAATGCTTTAGGGGACAGATTTCAAAGCTACCCATGAACATAAAACAGATATCTGGGTTGTATTTATAAAAGTATGTGAGTGTTTCGAAGTTGACCCACCTACTACATGGATGTGGCACACAGTGAGCTTTGCATCTCAGCTGGATATTCTAGGAGCTGCCTTATTATGACTAATAAGTCTACAAACCAGTCCTGGACTAGTTCTCTGAAGGAGGAAAACCAGAAGTTTCTGAGTAGAGTTGTAGGAAATACTTGCAGTAGGCACAATCAAATAAAATTAATATAATCTGGATTTCAGCAGAAAACACACACCTCAGCCAAGGTTCATAAAGTGATTTTGGACTCATCTTTAATTTTGCTTTACTATCATGTCACATTTCAAATCTAAAGGAACTGTCAAACTGATGCTCAAACCAGTGCTGTTTCTGGGTTTATCTGTGATTTTTGAGAGAAAAAAAAAACAACATTTAAGCTGGAATTTTGACATACACAAATAAACAGAAAGTCGTGTGGCTGAGGTCTTCGTCAGATCTGCTTTTATAAAGTTCTTCTGAGGAAGAACTTTAAATAAAGTTCTTCCTCAGAACTGCTTTTATGCAAACATGACCCTCCAGAACCAAATGAGCCAAAGACTCTTGAGACTTGCTCTTCCTGATTTAGCAGTTTACTTAAGCTGTGCCTGTCTGTAAGCATATGGATAACTTCATTAACATGACTGAGAGTTAGGCAGGTGCTATGACAGCCTAATGGAGTTGGGCCTTGTCTGAAGAATGAGTTCTGAGTGTTTGTTCTTGAATAAGTCAGCCAACAGTCATCTTGGCTTTTGCTGAGCAGACTACTTTGTCCTTTGTTATCAGTGGCCTTTGACTAAACTTAGCAATAGGATACTCAGCAAGATAAAAAATTTTTGATTGTACATAAAATTATTTTAGCTCATTAATATTGAGTCCATAGACATCAATCATGATTTTTATTAAAAAGAAAAGGCTAAACTAATGATTCACTTCAGGAAAAAAACATCTGTGAGTAAGATGGCATCTACTTTTTGTCCATAAGGAGAGTAAAGTCTGAGAAATGAGAGATCAAGCAAAAGGCTAATGATACAGCAAGGTCTTGAATCAAATAAGTGGCTTTTTCCTGAGATCACTCCCCAGATCTGAGTAGCAAGAACTCCAAGGGATTAGCAGTACTTCATCTTTCCCTCCAGAAAGCAATAATTTTCTCCTTAGTGAAATCTAAACTACTGTGCCTTCATTTCTCTCCTCATTGCAGCTCTGATTGACTAAACTACTGGGTTTGAATAGGCACTGAAAAGTTAAAGTTGAGAGAAAGAAAGACATCCTGGAAAACATACATGGATAGACCTCACCACATTCAAGGCCTTCACAAAAGTGCACAGTGTTAAGGAAGTTCCACATGGTTTTAAAGTTAATAGAAAAATTCTGATTTATTTTTCAATATAAACCCCAGAAATATTCTCAGTGTCTTCCAAAGCACTTACTGGCTGCTTTACAGGACACTCTGCCCATCAACATATAATATATTCATTTTTGAGATATAGTGTTGCTTTTAAAATGTAGGTTTTACTTTCCTTTGTTTTGTTCCCTCCATGTAAAATGGAATATTCTTTCTACACAGGGAAAGCAGTCTTTATTAAACTTGCAGGCTTACAAATGAACAAGGCCAGACAATGTAAAGAGCTGAAGAAACTTTTTTGGGGGTTGATTTATGTTGAAACAAGCAAGGGAAATACAGTATATTTTATATTGCTTTATAAAAGATGGTTTATAAAAAACCCTTCAAAATGCAATGTTTTGAAAACCACAATGAAAAATGAATTTTTGATAAGTCTTGCCTCAGTGATATTCTTGGCCAAGGAGAGACTTCTACTATAGAAGTGCAATACAGAATTTTGACTTGAGAAACTCTATATAGACAGAGTCTTACATCAATAATTGAATTTAGGTAAGGAATCCAGAAGAAAAAGAAAGAAGTGATAGAACCAGTAGATATCAAAGAATTATTGCAATCTATTTAAGGCAAGAAGCACATTCTGGACTATAATTTTCCTGATAATACAGAAATGCCCCACTCTGATGATTCAAATTTTTAATCTCTTTCTGCTTTCATTGGTATTTTTTAAGATGAAACATAGTAAATCTAATTTCTCCCAGTGCGCAGTTTCTCCTGGAAATTGCTCTTTCCTTATTGGTAACACTGAACTAAGGAGTTCACCATTCCAATCTTATTCTCCAAATAACAAAAAAAAAAAGAGAAAGACAGCTGAGCTTTCAAAAAGGTGCAGAAAGGCTATAATTCTGGATTATTCACTTTTGTATACCAATCACTAGACATGAAAATTCTGAAAATTTCTCTGAAAATTTTGACTTGGAAAGATTTTTGCCAAGCCAGCATTCCTGATTCTGCATTGACCCACATCTTGGACAGATGTTTTATGTAATACAAAGCCGGTATAAGATAGTCTTAACAGGTATTGTGGGCTTTTGTATGCATTGAGTGTGGAGTTAATCATGTAAGGTGCAAAACATTCACAAATCAGCTTTACTCACATTTTTCTGAGCAGAAAGGTTTTATCAGAGCATGTGCCCTTTAGGGATCTTATGTTGTTCAAGCACTTCTATTCTTCCCCTTCATTTATTTTTGATGCTAAGTGGTAAGAAAAGCTAATTATATCTTTACTGTTCCATTGGGCCAGGTTTCACTGGATGTATACCACTTTGGTTTAGTTATGCTGGTTACTATCATTATGTTAATTTTTGCATTCTCACTGTCCTAGAAAGCACGCTACACTCCTAGGGTACCTCAGCGTGGGCATTTGTAAATGCTCTGTTCCCAGTAAGGGAATTGAGGCTATGCAGAAAGTTTTCTGGAGCACTTGTTGCCAGATGGAAAGGGGACAACTTCTCAAGCACATATTGACATCATGTTCCCTTAAGCCTCAACCCAGACCAAAGCATGGGTTAACTAGCAGTTTAGGAAACCAAATTACCAGATTTTCTTATGACATGACATTGCTCCACCAGCAGCACACCTTGAATTAATTCAGGCAGACCAGTGTGACCTGGTTTGAAACTTTTGAAAATTCACTTACTGCAGTAGTCTTGAAGTTCATTTCAGAGAAGTGGAAGTGTGTTTGTCCCCTTTTTGGGAACTCTTCAGAGAAACAATGTTCAGTGTTCAGTGTTCAGTGTAATAAGCATAAGCCTTGATACCTGACAGGAACTTGTGGCAAGAACAGTAGCAGTGATCAGCTAAAAACGTTCAAATTGCACAGGTCTGTGTTTATGCCAGGGATTAATTTGGCCATTAAGTTTGGATTGTATTTAGATTTTAAAAATTCAGTAGAGCTGTGTTTCTTTGAAGCCAGACCCTTAGATTTGAGCTGACCTTTCCTGTTCTAGCTCAAAAACATAACTGAAGCAATTTAATACTATAGCTAGTATTTTAGCAGCCACAAGGGCCTAGTAAAGGTGTGGTATTTTCTCCCAAGTTTTCAAATCATCTACCTTTCTTTACAGTTTACAAAATTGCAGTTGCCCTGACGTCAAGCAGGGCTGTTGGCTTTCATGTTTTTACTTGTTTTGTTTTTGTTTTGTTTTGTTTGTTTTTACCAATACATCTTTTTGAAAAGAAAAGCCTAAGTGTTACACAGAATTACAGTTCTTAAATAACAAATAAAACTGTATAAACCTCTCTTCCTACGTGTTTTCCTTAGCAGTCTGTGGGAGAAAGGGGAAATACAAGAATTCAATGAAACATAAGCAGCAAGTAAACCTTTCTATCCTCTCCAATTACACAAAAATAGGAAGGGAGCATCATTTTCAAAGGAACAAATGTTACACAAGACATGCCCTTTAAATCCTTTTTAAGGTTCTGTGACCTGTAAAACTATCTGCAATATCAGCAACAGAAAGCTTTGCACAGAACAAATGCTTATGTTTTATGTGTACTGTATTTGCTAATCATTAGTTCATAAGCAAGAGCAGATATACAGTGTGCTATAAATAATGGCGGGAATGTAAAAGTGAATTGATCTGTCTGGCTATCTAGTAATACTGCTGGCAGAGAACCAGTTTTGAATGGCTGCCAACTACCATAGACCCAGCCAGGGATTTGTCTAGGGGTCTTGCCCTGTCAGGCAGAAAACAGTCTTAAGCTGAGCTCCCAGAACTGTGAGCACCGCCTACTGCTCAACAATGAGCATTTCCTGCAGCGTCCCCTTTACCCACTTAGTTAAATAGCAGAAAACATGCACGAGTTACCAAGCTATGAAACCAAGCATCTAAAAATATTAATCACTGGATAGAGAGGTCAGCGTGCTTGTGAACTGAAGTGAAATACATTGTTCAAATTGACTACGCACACGGAGAGTGAGAAACTGAGAGCGAGATCCACACAGGCACACAGTCACGCACAAATATGCTAAATTTATTCTGTTGCCAGAGCCCTTAAAGCATTCCACAAATGTATGGTAGCAACTGTGCCGAAATCCTCATGGGTGAGGTAGTAAACAGGCAGAAGAACGGAAGCGTTTATAGTGATCTAGATATTTTTAAGAGGATAATTATGCTAAATAATGTGATTGTAATAGAAACAAATGGGGTGGGGCTTTATTACAGGAAAGAAAGGAGGTGGCTCAGAAGCAAGTCCTGACAGCAAAATTATTTCCCCATCTCTAGTGCAAATGGAGCAAAATGGTGGGCTAATTTTCCCCTCTTCCTTTAAGTCAGTCATGCTGATCCACTTACTGCATTGCTTGAACTAGTTTTCTCTGTGTATAAACATGGAAAGACAGCTCAGGCAGCAAACTTACCTCGGGATGCCTTGCAGGGATTCAATAATGTGCCTGCTTGGCACTGTTTCTTGTATCCCTCAAGGCTCTCTCCCAATCTCTTTGTAAGATCAGCCCTGGCTCAAAAAAGAAAAAAAAAAAGAAAAAAAAAGGGGAGACGGCAAAGAAGAAGAAGAAGAAGGAGAAGAAGAAGAAAAAGAAGAAGAAGAAAAAGAAGAAGAAGAAAAAGAAGAAGAAGAAGAAGAGGAAAAAAAGGAGTCCTATCAAATAATACAGTTCAGCTTTATGTAATCTCTAGGTGATTCTGATTCACTGTTTGGTACAGAATCAGAGTGTGATCAGAGTGTGTCCCTTCATGTGTGTGTATGTGCATGCATGTGTGCAGGGACACTGATTATGTCTGTTCAGTATTTATATTCTTATATAAACCCATATATTATCTTTACTTTACAAACAGAGGACGAGTTGCTAATTAAGTACTGGTAAATTGAATTTCTTCAAAGTGAAGCTTATAGATCAGAGACCACAGGGCTTGGGCTGCTGCTTTGGTTTTGAATTTGGTATGGCTTTATTGAATTTTATAAATACCAACCAAATTCAAACAAAACTGATTTAGATTTCACCTCATCACTTAAAATATATTTTGTAGAGTACAGCCTGTGCAGTAATCCTCTGCTATACTTTAATTTGGTTTTAATTTTATAGGCCCTGTTTTAACTGCATATTTCCAGACCTTTATTTCTCTCACAGCTCTTAGCAAAATGGTAGCTCATAAACACAAGCTCTGCTGTATAGACTTTGCATTTCATCCCAAAGTATTTCCTTTTTTATAGCCATGGTCTTTCCATCTTAGTGCTCTGAGCTTGGGTCACAAATCTCACTGCTATTCCAGTGTGTGACATCTTCGCTCGTTTGCCGCTGCTCATTAACAAACAATACTGCTGTGAAATTGGTTTAATGACAAAGTAATAAAATTGCTATTCTGCTCACAGATTGCCTGAGGCACTTTGAGCTCCTACAAGGCTTACTGTGGGTGCCAAGATACATTAAGCTGCTTATTCGTAAAAACTGCATCATCCGTTTTTTTCACAGGTTTTTTCCTTTCCCTATCTAGCCCCTGCTTCTTTTTATCTTCAAATAAAAAGATATATTTGCTTATGTTCTTCCATGCTGTCAAGTTTTTACTTTCATGCATATTTCTGGAAAATGAAAGTGTATTTCATTTCATTTTTCTTTTTAAAAGGTCACTCTGTCCCTATTCCAACGTTGTTCCTGGACTCCAAACCCTTTGCAACGCAACATTAAGGGAGACTTATTTTAATATACCATATTATGTAATTGTGATACTAGATAGAGTTAGTCCTATTTTAGGCATAGCTGGATAAGAGAACTACTTATAGAATGAGTTTCCTTTTTTAAAGCACTGATTCGTGCAATGCAACTATTTTCTGTCAAGGTTTTAAGGCAAAAGCATTTTTTTTGTTTCTGTTTTAAATGTGAAAATAATTATATCATACCTAGTTACTTTTCATACTCAAATTCTACAAATACTAAAATATGGCAGTGTAATGACAACCAAAAAGCTTTGAGAAGCATGTGGTTTTCATAAAGTACTGCATGTTTTAGAAAGTCTTCCTTTTCCTTTTCTTTACACCCCCTTTTCTTTTTTCATTTATTTCTGAGGCCCGTATGGACCCAGAGATTTCCTGCTGCCAGACAATGCTAAAACAACCCAGTTGATCTTTGACAGGTGGACAGGTCCTGATAGTTATAGTCAGGCATCTTGACACTACAAAAACAGGGTAAACAAACAATCCTAATTAATACTACTTTCACAATTTAAACAAGCATGCTAAACATTATATTTATCAGTTTTCATTCAGGGAATGATTGTAATCTCTAAATGCTTCATTGCACTTACATGTGTACATTTGTGCACACCTATATAAAGTACTTTTTAGGGAAAACAATGGGAAAAAACCCCCATGTCTTATTTCCACTTCAATAACAAGTAATTTGACCTGCTGAGTAGCTTAGGAAATGTGGTTTGGGTATCTGTGATGGTTAGCTAGCAGTGGAAAAACTGGTTCAGAAACAATAAGACCTGGTCTGAACATGAATCTCACACACACCCCGCTGCCCCCCTTCTCTGCTTCAAACCTCAGACTGATCCTCCTTTCAAATATCTTGTGCTTCAGGGCTTCCCCAGGTCAGATTCATTGCAGAATGTGTCTGACCTGAGGAAGCCTCAGAGCATGAGATTTGAATGCAGCAGGCTGATGCAAGCCCAGGAGAGACTCCCAGCCTAGTGAGCACCCCTCGGTGGGATTAGCCAAGGTAGGAAGGCCTGCTGGAGGTCAGGGAAGGATTTAAGCACGCACAGAGGAAAGTGAGGGATAATGGGAGTCACTACGGCTGAGTTGGGCTGCTGACTCCGCTCAGAGGTGGTCATGAAATATGTTGGGAGGAAAGAAAAGGGAAGTAAAATGGAGGAAAGAAGAAACTGGGAGTCAGAGGAAAAGGATAAACTGATGTTTAAGAGAATTTAACTGGCTGCTAGGATGTAGACAGGACCTCCAGAAGTGTGGGAATGGAAAACCTGTGAAAGGCTGGCAACTGTCCTGTTGGTTGAGGAAGAGTTAATGAGATTAAAACCCACATATCACAGAAGGTTTAAATAAGTAGATCCTTTTGGTGCTTTCTGTAAGTATTTTCCAATTTTCTGCTTCCCTACGATCTTTTTCTGTGCCCAGTAAAAGTAGTGTAGAAAGCACACTAAAACTGATTATGGCCCCATGATCTCCAGGTCAGGTCTTTTTTCTCTCCACACCACGTTTAAAACTTCCTGCTGCCGGCTCTAAACTCTGCTATCTAGTCTTCACTCCCAACAAGTGACCTACAAACTTTGTGTAGCCTGAGCATGTGCGTGTGGGTGCTGTGAGTCTTGGATTCACCGACTTTCTGCTTACGGGGGATTTCCCCACTCCAGAGGAAGCTGACAATTCATGCTCTTTTTGTGTTGTTTTAGAGTTGCAAAGGTGCTCATCATCTTGGTCATGGAAATCAGTGGGAGCTAAGCCCTAAGGAGGAAGCGCACAAGTGGAGATCGGGGCTTTTGTATTCCAACCAGGAGAGAACTTACAATGCATCCACTGAAAATTCTAATGCAAGATTAATTAAGCTTCTGCTTAATTCTTCTGCTAGGCAGATTTGGACTGATTTACTTTTCAAAGGGAAAGTACTCAGCTATCTACTTATCCCAACGTCTACTGGAGACCCTAGAAGAATGCATCAGGCCCCAAGGATACTGTACAGCAGCTTTTGAATTGCTTTCTTTTCCTGTCTGTGAAGTATACATTCATAACTTGCTTATTTTTCTATTCGCATTTTAATGGACCAAATCTGGGCCCAAAGTTTGTGTTGTAGAGAGCATATGTATATCTTTTCTTGGACCCCTGTGTGGAGCACAAGCACAATCTGAGAAAAGAATTTGGCCCATATGAAGGGATTGTCAGGTTTTAAAGATGTGGTAATTACAAGCACACAAGGAAGCCATGAAAGTCTGGATGAAAAATTCAAATGAGCCAGCAAAGACACAAATTTGGCTTTGAACTAGGAAAACTCTTGCTTTGATCCTGATCCTTTTGGGCTGCAACCACAAGTTCTGACAACAAGCCACATGTGTATATTGAATGAGCTGATGGGGCTGACTGAGAGGTGTGTCCACTGCCTGTTCTTGCTACCCTGCATGCTTACATCTGGTCGATATTTTGGTATTTTGTATTTTTCGTTTTATTTTCAACTGGTGGCTTATGGGACTATGAGTATTGACAACTGCAAAATTGAAAGGTTAAGGGATAAGAGAAAGAGGTTGAACACAGTGACACTGAAATTTTGAAAGGAAAATTACTGAGTCTGGGAACTATTCTACAGCAAGTATCTCATTTCTTCTTATCTCTTTATTTCCTCAAATGGATAAGAAAATGCCTTTGGCCCTCTATAGGTTCTCAGGTTTAGTATATCTGTGCTTTTCCAGACTGACTCGACACACCTCATTTTGCTGTCTTAGATCACCTAGGAATTTTCCATAGACTTGTTTTGAAAGTTTCCTCATTGTTTGTAAAGTGATAAATGAAGGAATTGTTTATTTATGCATAATTAGTGCCATTCTCCCATGGCAGATAACCTGGAACAGATTTTCTGGGGCAAAATTGCTGAAAAGCATGTTTTTTTTAAAACAGTCAGGCCAGAAAAATTGTCTGACCATAGAAAAATACCCCAGTGCAGCTATAACTTTGGAAGGATAGGGATAGGATGATGTGTGCAACATCTATCTATTGTAACACCTATGTGAAAGGTACAGAAGCAGAGAAAGAGAACTAGCTGGGAAGACCATTGCAGGCAGACTCTGGTGTGACAGAGGCACAGCTGGAATTGTCCTAGTTTGTCTTTCCAAAGTTTTGATACCTTCAGCAGCATCAAAACCCAAATGGAGGAGAAAAGGCCAGTCTGAAATCAGGTAAAGGGTAAAGAAAGCTCAGCTTATTAGATGCACTTTTCATGAATAGATTTGGTCTTTATACGTCAGGTGTGACTTGCACAGGGCCAGGACAGTCCCACAAGACGCTGTGGCTGTGCCCTGAGACTCCCTCCTGAAGCACAGCTCCCCCAGCTTTCCCCCTGCTCTAAGGGAGCAGCAATTTACTGCTAGCCCACACCAGCTGCTGATAATTCCATCCTCACTCCTCCCCCAAATCCGTTCATAGCAGCTTGTATTTTGAGAGTACAGGGGAAGAATCTCCTCAAGAGATAACACGTTGAAAATAAATGTTAGCTTCTATAAAAGGTACAAGCTTAAGTATGCCATGCCCACTGCATTTATTTAAGGATACAAGTTCCTTCAAGCAAAATGTCAATATTTTATTTCCTTCAAACTATGAAGCTATGTTATTTTAGTTGAGCATTAAAGCAAGTCTCTGGTTTTATTTGCTAATTGCAATAAACCTTCTCAAAGGAATGTGATTTGAAAGTTGTTTTAAATGCAGATGACACTAGATTTTGGTCTACAGAGTAAACCAGAAAAATGTTTGCTGAAGGTTACTAGATTTACTTTCCCAAACTCCCAAAGTATTATGTTTTATGAAGGACCGTGTCATTCAGTTATACGTGCACCTTGACAATGATAACTAGCATGCTGCCACGGAAACCGGAAAAATGCATTTAGGGTTGGGCCTATGCATCAGAGAACAGAATCAATCTTCCTAATTAACTGCAAATTAGCAATCCCAAAATGAGTGGGATCAACCTGTCTTCACTGGCCAAGAATCATGTTAAGTATATAGCCTCCTCTAAGTGCCTCTAAATTACATTTATGCCTGTATAAGGTAACATTCTTTTAATCTAATGCTGCATTAATGTCACTGATCCAAAAGTTATTGCACTGTTTTAAATTTCTGCAGATAGGTAGACAGATAGAAAGATAAACAAATTAATAGACAGTTATTGAGATAGCCTGATATTTTGTTATTCAGGGCTCAGAGTAGCTCATAAATCACACTGAAGCCACAAACAAGGTACTAATTAGCATAAGTCTCTGGAAAGAAAAGTTTCTGTTGAATGGAGAAATTCTTTAAGGCCACTGAGCAGTAGCTATTAATAAAGATAAAAATAGTAAATGCAGAATGGAAGATAAAATGCAAAAATGGGACACAGTAGATATTTGATTAATTCCATCCCTAATGATCAAAATCTCCAAATAATGTTAGGCTAAAACTAACATTACTGATATACTGTTTTTACTCTTTAGGGTGTATGATCAAAAAGATCTTGGGTATTGTGTGAGTACAAAGGACTGACCTTGGGTGAATTAGCTTAATTAGTTAATGCTTGTAAAGCACTAGATGGGTGTTAAGTATTAATTAATTATTAATTATTATTGGGTAAAGATGGGATTTGGAATCCCATCGCTCATACATGTGCCCCATCCTTCATACGAGAGCTGCATGGGGGCCCCACTGGTCTCTGCTTGCCCGCGTGTCTCACAAGTCTCAGCAGAGTTTGGCAGCCCCATTCCAAGGGGAGGGACATGGGGAGACATTAGGCACCTTGTCCTGGTGGCTGAGTGAAAAATTGGACAGAGAGACTTCATTTTCAGTTTTGTTAGTGTCTTGTTTTGTGATTTGATGAGAGAATTTGCCATTTTTAGCTGAGCCAAATTCTCAGTGCAAGTTCCTTAAGGAACTTAAGGATCAAATGAATGTCCAAGTTTATCTGCATGTAATATGTGATTCAGAATGCTTTCTTTTCAGTGCTGTTGTGAAACCACTTTTTTTCTTTGTCTTCTTCTGCCATTACCTCATATAGGTCATTAACCTGATCTTTTATTATCATGATTTATACCATTTAATATTCAAAGCGAATAGTTTTAAATTACAAAGGATCCCTGACAAGCTCACAAAAACTACCTTCGCAAAATTATTTTGAGGTATCCTTCCCAGCCACCTTTGCCCAGAGCTGTTCTTGATCAAATGTTGGTAATATTAATTTCAGGTTTATTTTCAGGGTTATTCAAATATTAGTTATTGTAAATCCCCCTAATACACCGACTCTCAGGCTAATATTTTCTTTTCATCTTAGTATGATACATAACTATTGGTAAATGACATTGAAAGGAATGTAACATTTAACTACATTTCACTTCACATTAGCATTGTCCAATTTCTCATGTTTTAAATTTTTCTGCCTCACTGCAGCCTAGAAGAAAATACATGCTGGAATAATTATATGAACAATTTAGATTTAACATATTGAATAGCAGAAGAGATCATGCCCGCCCATTTGTATTTTTTTCTCCCTTTTCTCCACGCTAGTCTGGAAGATGAATAATTTCTCTCCTTAGAAGCATACCTAACAAACAAAGCCCTAATGCTTAGAAGGGAGCGAGGGGAGGAAAGCGCTTTATTACTACTGTTCAGATCAATACGCAAGAATCTCAGGATGATAGGGTAATTAAAACACGCACAAAGTAATTCATCAACTTTCACTTGCCTTTTGAACCAGCTTTCTGATCCCTGATGTTTTTGCTTGTGAGAATTCAAGACAGCTCCCAGCCAGCATTTCCCACTTAGCTTACAGCCCTAGTTTTCATTCACAAACAAGAAATTGTGTTGGCCTTGCAACGCATATGCTTCGTGTTTTTTCATCCCTTCCCTGCTCTTTGTCTGGTGTGAGATGCTAGCTAGCAGTGAAATTTACCTAAGAGCTAAGAAAAAAGGGAAAAAAACAATCTGCGCTGTTTGACAAGTGAGAAGTTCAGCATCGACTCAATCACTGATAATTTTATGCTGCTGGTTATTACACTTGGATTGTTTGTAAGTGCTCCTATTAAAAAACGAAATAACCACTCCTGCTGTAATGAATAGACCATAGAGTGTTTGAACCATTTTCATGATTAAAAATAATATTAAAACTTACTTTGAGTTATCTAGTGGAAACGTGTCATTTCAGCTGGGGGCTGTGAGGAGCAGCGTTCGCACCGCAGAGCACCACTTCCTGCACTCCCAGAGTCGACTGTTATGATAATTGCCTTACTGGCATTCCTGTTTTGTTCCCCAGACCCCCAAATGTTTCTTTTCTAATGACAGAGCTCCAGTTGTGGCACATAAAATGAACAGAATGCTTCTTAGAAAGAATTCAATTCCATACTGATTAGGAAAAATTTTAAATATAACTTCAGTTGAGCATGGCTATTGTTACAGGTAAGGACTGTGGATCACTGAAAGCAGTGGAGTTAAGGTCTTCATAGGAGTTGATTGTGTATTAATGTAGCAGAAAGGCTAGGAAAGATTTATGCACTGAATAGGCTCAAGTTCCTGCAGAAGATTTAATCATATTTCTTTGCTTACACAAAACACAACCTCCCTTTGTTATTTATCATTTGCCCTGTAAATACCTGCTAGCCTATAAAATCCTCTATTATTATCTTGCGTTATCATGATGCACAAGGTGTCAGCTAGGGATCAGTCTCCTTGTGCTAGGCTAAGTGTACTGATTAAATAATAGAGTCCCCACCCCAAACCTTTCCCAATCTGCATATCAGACAGAGCTGACAGGGAGATGTGAGGGCGTGGTGGTGATTCGGGAGGATTAAGTAACAATAAAACAAATAATTTAGCACAAAAAGCAGGAGTCACTTGCCTAACCAAAGACAGATGGGAGTGATTTTAAGGCACAGGTAGAGGCAAGCTCTAAAGAAGCATTTCAAAGAGTGTAAAGGTTAGTTTTAGATGGTTGCCAGGGAAGAATCTCTCCACACAACGTGGGGGACATCAGTGCAGCTACAGTGAAGTTGTAGCTCTTGGTTTGATTTTCCAGTCACTAAATAAATAAACCAGGTTACCAAAGTCAAAGAGAGAAGCACAAGCTTCTTCTCCATGAGGGCAGTCCAGGTTTTTTACAGAAATTTAAAAAATATCTCTGCACTGTTTTTGCTGCTCCCCCTGACCAACAGAGAACCTTGGATGCAATATTGGTGCCCAAGGTTGCTGCTATCCCCTTCAACTAGCCTTAGCAAGGGCTTTACAGTGGGACCACTCTAGTAATCAGCTGGTTTTTGGTGTTAAGCTAGCCACTCAGTTCTAAGCAAAATTTTCAAAAAATCCAAAACTTTAAAAGCACCTTAAACCATTGCAACGAACTAATTTCAACTAAAATGCAATTATTTCAATAAGCCCTAGCTATATGTGGGAAACTTTGAGCCTAAATGACTTATGTAAAAATGCCTAGTTGATTTTCCATAGAACTTGAACTGCTAAGTCACTATATGTTTTAGAAAAAACTCCCAAATTTGGTGGTTTTCCCCCTTATTTTTCTTGTAGAAGATGAAATGCAATACTTAACAGATTTATGAAGGGTAACCAGATTGAGCAGTGTATTTCATAACTGCTAAAAACCAAACCAAATAATAACTGCCATTTGTTGCACATCTTATCCTGAAAAATAATTCAGCTCAATTTCAGATTTTTGAAATTAAACATCCAAAACATTCACCCCTGAGATGAAATTAAGCATGAAAATTTCTACTCAGAGTCTAGTTATTTCAAAAAGTTATTGGTCTCCAGAAATAGGTGCTGCTTACAATGAATGTGTCATCCACTACTGCTGTAATAGGAATAACTAATGAATAACAGAATTATATTTAAAATGAATAAAAATTATGAAATTTGAAGTGGTGCATTCTTCAGTAAGCAAGCTTTAAATGAAATACAATATTTATTAGAAGATAATCCATTCTAGCAATAAACTCAAACCCACAATTTTTGCAGCCAAAAATAGCAACTTTGCTGACAGTCTTCTCTGAGCCTTAAAAGCAACAGTCCATCACAGAAAATATATTTTTATTTCTGATAGCTCTCAGTTCCTGCATATAAAGAAGAGGTTATTGTAGTACTACCTAACATCACAAAGTATGACAGCATTATTATTGACATTTTTAGATGGAATAACTGAGGCAGAAAGAAGTAAAGTGACCTGCCTAAGCAGCTCAGAGACACAAGAAATTAAATGCTTCATGTCTGTTGGATCCCAGTGTACAATTCACTTGGCTAAACTACCACTTTTTATAGCTTTTATTATGGATTACTTGATCTTAACATTTGAAATTCCAGGATTTCAATAGGATAAATTTTATTTATCCCAGAATACATCTTATGTATTTTCAATTGCCTTATTTAATAAAGGTTTGATACCTTAAAAATAAACAACTTGTAGAAGTCAGAACAAAACCCATACAAATGTTTGTGTGTTGCAAAGAATAGGAGCTGTATTCCATAAACATTAATTCAGTAGGGGACATAAAAATTTCCTCTCTTTAAGACCATTTGATCTCAAGGATTTGCCAGACTATCCTTTTCTCTGAATCTTACTCTCTGTCATTGATCATGAATATGAACAGCCTGATTTGTGGACGTGAGAATCGTCATGCAATAAAGAAGTTCTGCTGGCACCAACTCCTCATTCTCAACCGCCTCTCCTTCTTGGAGTGAGTGGAAATAAGCATGGGACCAATTGATGCAGTTCTGTACTCAGACAGACATGCTCTGCTTTGGGCAAGGGCTGGCAGGAGCTCCCTGGGGATGGAGGCGGTCCCCGTTGTGCTGTGGGAGTTGTACCCTCGCTGAGCTTCCCTGCCACGCTGGGACATGGGCTACCACACATTCCGTGAGCACCTGGCACTGGTCCTGGTCCCAGTCCTGGTCAATCTGCCCCTGTTGCCAGGAGGCTCTTGCAGCTGGATGTGCACCCCTGTGGCAGCAGCTCTCTGGCCACAGAAAGCAACAGACAACTTTCCCAGGCCTTTCTGGGAAAAGTCTGTGAGAAGATCGAGAAAAGAATGAGAAACAATTCTTATCTTAACCTGCTGCACCTGTTGCTGTGAACATGTGGAGAGTGTTATGGAGATTTGTTTACCAAAGGGTGGTTCTTTAATCAGCCAGTGGTGATGGGTTTTGATTGAAGGACCAATCGAGTCCAACTGTATCGTAACTGTCTATAAAAGCAATGAGTTTCTTAACAATGATATATATAATAAAGAGATTGATCAGCCTTCTGTGAATCATGGAGTCAATGCTAATTGCTACCCAGCTGGGGGCCCGTGGCAGTGACACCCCGCTTCACTCAAAGGCTGCAGGTGACTCCATGTCCAGTTGTGAACATTACGGATGTAACTCTCCTCTACCTTTGCTCTAGTCCAAACATCCAAACATTGCAATCAACCCCATTTACTACACAAATGCTTTTGCATGGCATATAGATTTCTTGTCTTAGAAGCAAAAAATTTGACAGGAGCTGAGAAAAAAAAGGAATCCATAACCTGCAACCCCACCCCCCTCCCCCAATTATGAATTCTTAAGAGAAAAATGCTTATCTCCTCACATCCATGCCTGAACAATTCACAAAGGGCTGACTGCCTTTTCATCCAGCTCACCAAGACCAATATAACTGTAGACTGTGCTGAGGGATAAGGTACGTTAAAGAATACTGCACTGAAAAAAGGACAGGTAAAACATTTGGACAAATCTAGCCTCAGAAGAAAATAAAACCTGAATTCACCACAAACCAGCTTGGGTTTTGGTGCGGCAAGTTCAGTATTATGGCCTAAGAGAATAGGAAAAATGAACAAAACTCTCAGATCGATATGCACTTGTTACAGAAATATTCTCTCAGACCTAGATATGGAGCAGCGACTGTAAGCTAACATATTAAATTCTCCTTAATTCAACAAATACTTGAGTAATACCTTTGCAAAAATTTTCACACTTCCAGCCACAGTTGCTGTGGTTTTTCTGAGCAAATTGAAAACACTAACTATAATAACACATAGAATAATTTTTTCATATCACATTCTCTCACAAACTCTCACAGTTACTGACTTCCTGAGATATTCAGTCTCAAAATTTGAAGTTGCTGTGCCCTCCTTGAAGAAAAGGTTGAGTTCATTAGTTCTGTGATGGACCAGAAGTTAGGGCACAGCGACAGTCTCAAAGAGGATAACTTGAAGTGTGAATATGCACTTTATCAGCTGTTTCTTAATAACAAGCTGTGCATGCTCTCCAAAAGAGTAAATCAGAATTATCCCACCTTTGAGAGATAAATACAGAAAGGCTGCATTTATCATGAAGAGAGAACACACATATAAGTAATTACCAGAGACTGTCTGTCAAGATACAATGAACATTGTACTTTTCTTCATGGTAGTGTGCCCATAAAACCTGTTGTGGGACTCTCCTAAGATAAACAAAAGAGAAATTGGGCCTACTTTGCTGGCATTGTCACCTATAGTGTCTGGAATACAAATGTAGCTCAGGAAGCGTGGAAGAAGTAAAAGGGAAATGTATTTCTCAGTTTTTTATTAGTTTGATTCTTCAGATTCTTCAGAAGGGCCAAGATTTCACCTGACTGTGCTAAGAATGAGTTTTCCCAATCTTAATGCTATTTCTATTCAGGATATGGAGAGATAATCATAAGCGAATGACTTACTGTTTCTCAATAAGAGAGCAATCATCAGTCACTCCTCAGTAAGGAACTGCTAGTCTGAGCTCATCATACAATAAAATCTGGTTGCATATACCATTTCTTGGGGGGTAAATACAAAAGATTTTGAGGGGTATACTGTCTAACCAGGCATCAAGGGTAAAAGACAAGTGAACAATGTGCATGGAACAATGCGGGGGGAACAATGCTTTGACAAAGGATGCTATGGTCTCATGAATGCCAAGCCCAAAGCTTGTTTTGGACTGAACATTTGAGGATAAAAATTAAAAAGAGACAGGGCAACATTGCTCTGATTTGGGGTAAGCAGAATTTGGCCCAAGTTCATCCTGCAAAATGTAAATATTGAAGGGTCACTCCCACCAGCAGCAAAGAAACCTAGGTACCTCCACAGAGAAGGTCAACCTGTGATCTGTGAAACTGCCCTGTGAAGTACTCTTCCCCATCTGTGTTGATTAGAATAGAGAAACAATACTCTTAATTTAAGTGCTCACTTAGCTGCTTAATGTCAGCTTGAATAAGAGTGGGTGAGAACCAAGAAAATTAACCAAAACCATAGGTCACCTTTTGCAAGGTATTACATAAGCTACAACATTGAGTTTAATGTAGAGCAGCAGAATTTTAATAATACAGTGCCAAACTGGGAGCTTCTTCTCATTAAGTGAATAAAAAATTGCCAAGCATTCTATCCTCCATGTTGTTTTCAGAGACAGACAGAAGAAACACGGCAAAGGTAGGAAAGGTAAGAGCTAATCCCCACTTTGCAGCATTGAATCACCACTGCAAACTGTTTCTGGAGCTAAATGTGGGCCCAGCATAGACAGGAAAGTCAGAATAATTCCCTTGGTGACTGGCCTGCTGCAGTCCAGAAGGACAACAGACAGGCAACAGATGAGTTAAGAGAGGCAACAGCTAAGCAGGAAAGGCTGCACACCAAAGAAGCCAGGGACTTGCAGCCATAATGCATAGGTGCCAGCCCAGCAATGAAATTAGCACGTAAAGCAACAAATAGCAAGGAAATAATCACTCCCAGCTCATACACAGTATGTAAATGGAGTTCTGACAGAGCTAAACTGACTTAACCACAAAACATCATCCAGAACAGCCTGCCAGTACCAGGGAAGGGGGACTCCAGAAGATTCATTGACATTGGAACTAACTTTACCTGGTGAGAAGATATATATAAAGAGTATAGGCTTCCAGCATAAACCCAACCAACAGTATGAAGACAGCAGAAAAGTAGAAGAAAAAAGGAATATCCATGGAAACAAGGATTTGAAGACCTGCCCAAAAGTCAGCACATTTGACGTACTTTGATGTCTCACAAGTTGTAGGAGATGGCATGGGTGCCATATCCCCAGACTGAGCTGTGTGCTAGCAATTTCTGGTCCTGTATTGAATGCTTGTTGGCACCAAAGTCAAAACAGCCAGCAGCTGTAAAAAACAAAAAGTAATAACTCACTAAAACTCAGAGGAGTAATCACAGGCTGTAAGCAGAAAGAGTTTGGAGATGGCCCCAGGAAGTCATTCTGCGTTACAGGTAGCATGAAGCCTACCTGCTGCTGCAGAAGTTCTGTAAATAGCTCTGATACACAGCCAGATTAATTTGGGATGGATTTTGCGTACCAGCACATTGTACATGAAGCACCTATTAACTTTGTTCATTGCCCAGTCAGGACAGGGCTAAGCAATCTCCAGCCATGCCATGCAAGTGCTGTGTCATAATTCAGTCATCAGGAGGTGCTTACCAAGGCAGGAGCCATCAGCTGCCTGGAGTCAAAGCCCTCACCTCTGTGACACATCAGGGCATCAAAGGCTCATAAAGAGACTGCCCCCAGGCCACTCCCAAATTCAAGTCTTCTGTGTGGCAGTACTGCTAAACCACTGAGATAGCTTCACTGCAGCTGTCAGAACTGGGGTTCTTTTGCTGTCTGTGTGTATAAAGACCCTTTTCAGGCTGTCTAAAAAAAATTAAATTATACAGGGAGCAGGGAGAAACAAGTGCAAAATGATGCTTCCAACTCACATAGCAAACCTCTCAAACTAATCAGTCATAGGGGAGGCCAGGTGTCATTTTTGACATATTATTTAGCATCTCTGTCTTTGTTTTATTCTTTTCTAGGCTGATGCTGTTTTGCTAATTAAGCTAAATGAAATTTCCAGTGCTTGAAATTCAGGGGTGGCCTCCTCTGTGAGCCAGTTTCCCTGTTCTCCATGAACAATTTAAAAATAGAATTAAGTTGGGTTTGTTGTTTCGTTTCTTTTAATTGGTATCACTTTGTCTAGTGCACAAATGCACATGGCTGTAATTTAGTGAACTTCAGTCTTCCTCTTGTGACAAATTGATAGAAAAATTTTATTATAAGTGGAACAATGACTACAGGGAGTGAGGGAGAATCTTGGAGAACTACATGTAATTTGGTTGACTAAATGCAATACCTGCATTATATCAGTAGCTAATGAAAACAGTGCTGAATACTGGCAGAGCCTGAACCGTTTCTGATTCCAGCTCCTGTCAAAAGGCCACTCCATAAATCATACCTGAATTTTATTTAGTGTCAGGAGCCAGTAATCTGACAGAGTGCAATGAGGTGTTTGGACCAAAACATGTATACCAAGTCTTGTGCTCCCTAGCTTTGTAATCACAGGGTCACATAATCCATCTATAGATTTTAATAAGTAACTTATTATGTTCCCTTTAGTGTTAATTATTTTACACATCACTTGTTCCTGGTTTATTGACACAATTTAATATCTTTATCACATAAAATTACCAGTATAGCCAATCAGTATTTATTATAAATGAGTAGCCTGTGGAGAGATTCTGTTATTACCTTTCCATGCCAAAATGTAAAAGACACAACAGGATCAGCATTATATTAGACCTTGATTATTTTTGAGATGCAGCCAGTCTCTACCAGCCTGGTTAGGTACAGCAAGGTCAGAGTTGTTAATGATTTTTGGTCAGAAATGTTCAACTCATTTTAGTTTTGTTACTGCTTTTCTTTATACACCTGAAGATGGGCCAGATCCAAAACAATCTGGGTTTTGTTCTGCTACCTGCTTTAATCTGTAAGAAAATGCACAAATACCTGCAGGAGTTGGATCTAAATACCTGACCATCCTCTGTCTTGAAAACAATATGAATATTATTTATTTTAGTTAATCTAAAATGTTTTTTTTTCTGGTTCCAAAAGCTAGCTTTTGGCATCAAGTTTTCCAGCTTCTTTGCACATTTTGATGCTTACATATATTTTTAAAAAAATTGAATTAAAGCACATGGTCTTAAATATTTTGAAATAAAATAATAACATATTTTTATAAAAGATAAAGTTTCAATCAAACTCACGCCCCTTTAACTGCCCATTCTGCAACAAGAATCCTAATTGAGGGTGAAGGCACGTGTTGCATTTCTTGGAGGAAGGTTTCTCTGCTCAGTCTTTTACTTTGAGCCCTGGCTCATTCATTTTTCTCATGAACACTTGAACAGTTCAATTTTTCTCCACGAATGTTTGTTGATAAATTTTTTCCAAGCTCATCCACTTAGCAATAGAACAGTGGTTTTTCAGATGGAGCAAGAGGGAGGAATCTCAATTATTGTTTTCTTGCCTTCCTTTGAACACTTGTGCTGTCAGGCTCGTACCTTTGCACCAAGCACTACGCCCCAGCAGAGGCAGGGTAGGCAGCAGCTATCCTACTGCTTGTGTTAGGATTTTCCTGTTGTTGGATCAGGACTGGCATAAACTATATATCAGGACTACATTCTTGTAGCTCCCTACCTTATTCCATTGCTGACTGGCTCGTTAACATATTGATAATTATACGGAGACAAGTACAACCATTTCACTGCTTTGGAAATAAGAGAGAAGTTCAAATTTCTTGTCCCGTCCGTCCCCTCCTCCCCCAGCCAGTCAGAGGTTGAAGGAGTCCCTAACTGCACCTTTGCTAGTGAGGAATGAACAAATGTCCCCATAAAATAGTTACTATGTGTTTGTGAAAATAACACTGAGAATTTGTCACAAATAATAGCAAACTGTCACATGTGAGAAGAGACTGTTGAATCCACAGTCACACAGGCTTTGCAGTTAGAGGGCTGAGCTCTACAAGGAACAGGTAGAAACACAGCTCTGATGGTGCTTTGTGCTCATGCTGCACAGAGGGTTTGGCTAGAATAAGAGCTGCTGTGAGCTGGCAGGGTTCTGGGATGATCATCATGTTCATGCAAGGATACCTCTCCTTCAGCCTTCTGACCTGCTCCTTCAGCACTGGACTGGTTCCCTCTCTTGTGCTTCCATAGACTCATGGGCTAGGATCTAGGTATTCCACGAATTTCTGATTGTTCTGCTGTGGCTTAATATGTGCATATGGAGTTACTGTTCTTCAGATAAGATGGAATTTTAAAAATCTTATTTTTAAAAATCTCAGTTCATATCTCATTTTTCTACTATACTTTCCAGTACCAATATTTCAGGGAAAGACCTACTGTAAAAGAACAGGAGAAAAAAGTAAAAAACAAGTTTCCTGTTTTTGCCAACTTGCCTATTTCTAATTCCCTAAGTTCCTGCACTATCCATGAGAGAATGAAAACTTGATAACATCCTTCCTTTTGTTAGTAACACTATTGTACAGCTACTTTCATGGAGACAGTGATTAAAAATCATGCCATGTGGCTTAGACAACCAATGGAAAAATGGAAAAAGCGAATAATGATGCATGTGGGGAACTGATTTTGCAAGCAGTTTTATTTATGCAAATATACTGGGCTTAGTTTTATTTATGCAAAACAATCACTGAATAATCAACAAATGAACGGAAAAGCAAAAAACAGCAACCCTGTCTGAATTAACTGTATTGAGAAGAGCTTTCTTCATTCTATCCCTAACCATGTTTCCATTCTTTAAAAACTCCTGGGCAAATTTGAAAGAATATTGGGAAACAACTGATCCTGCTTGATCAAATTCCTAGTACACATTAAGAGAGGAAGGTGGAACTGCATCAGGGTTTGCTCCTCCATCCTTCACAGTATAAATCTCACTTATTGAATCATAGCATGGTTTGGGTTGAAAGGGACCTCAGACACCACCTAGCTCCCCCCCCCCAGGGACACCTGGAATGGGCAGAAGCACCTTTCACTAGACCAGGTTGCTCAAAGCTCCATCCAACCCAGCCTTGAACATTTCCAGCAATGGAGCATCCACAACTTCTCTGGACAATCTGTTCTAATGTTTCACCACCCTCTCAGTGAAGAATTTCTTCCTAATATCAAATCTAAATCTATCTCCTTTCAATTTAAAATCGTGTGCTGGTTTTGTTTGGGATGGAGTTAATTTTCTTCACAGTAGTTCATATGGGGCTGTGTTTTGAATTTGTGCTGGAAGCAATGTAATAACATGGCAATGTTTTCAATACTGCTGTGCAGTGCTTACACAGAGTCAGGGCCATTTCTGCTTCTCACTGCCCTGCACCAGTGAGGGGATGCACAAGGAGCTGGCAGGGGACACAGGTGGGAGAGCTGACCCCAGCTGACCAAAGGGATATCCCACACCATATGGCATCATGCTCAGAAAATGCAGTGGTGGGAAAAAGGAGTAAGAAGGGGGGCTGTTCAGAGTGATGCTGTTTGTCTTCCCAAGCCACTGTTCCACGTGATGGAGCCCTGCTGTCCTGGGAATGCCTAACACCTGCCTGCCCATGGGAAGTGGTGAATGAATTCCTTGTTTTCCTGTGTGAAGCTTTTGCTTTACATTTACCTATCCAACTGTCTTTATCTCAGCCAATGGGTGTTCTCACTTTTCCAGTTCTCTCCCCCATCCCCATCCTGCCTCTCCCCACTGGCAGGGAGGAATGAGTGAGCATCTGAGTGTGGCTGAGATAGGGCTAAAGTTAAGCCATGACAAACGTTGCCTCTCATCCTATCACTACACTCACTGACAAAAAGTTCCTCCCCATCTATCTTGTAGACCCTCCTTAGGTACTAGAAGATGGTGTAGGTTCTCCCCAGAGTCTTGTCTTGTGCAGGCTGAACAACCCCAGCTCTCTCAGACTGGCTTCACAGGAGGGGTGCTCCTGATTATCTTTGTGGGTCTGCTCTGCACCTGCCTGAGCACATCTGTGTCCTGCTTCTGCTGAGGGCCCCAGGGCTGCACTGAGTACCCCAGGGGGGAATCTCTTGGGACAAGCTGAGGGGGAGGATCAAGGATCGCTACCCTCAAGCTGCTGGTCACACTGCTTTTGATGCAGCCCAGAGTACAACTGAGTTTCTGGGCTGTGAGTTGACAATTCTGGCTCATGTTCAGCCTCTGATCCCCCAGTACTCCTGTATCCTTCTCTGCAGGGCTCCCAATAGGTCAGGGTCCTCACAGGATTTCAGAAGAGTGAAAAGCATTTTACAATGCCATGGTGGCTGATGCTGCTCTTCAGCAGCACACCTCCCTTCACTGACTTGAGAGAGAAACCACATCTCCTGGCAAGCACCTTGGAACAATGCTCCTTCTGAAATACAGGCCGCTTCCTCTTATAAGCACTGTGCTGAAGCCACCATGATGATTTGTCAATATATTTACGTCTTCACGTGGGAACTTTTGCCACATTTGCATTCTGCTTTCTTGAGATAAAATGCTAGTGCTAACTCATGGCACCACCACTCCCTCACTAATAGCTGTTAAAGTTTCTTTGCTTATCAGTGTTTTTCAAGGAAGTTCACAACTTGAGAGGTCAACTTTAAACAGACTGAAACATTAGCTTGTAGTGACAAATATAGAAGATAAGATATGTCTGGAAACACATGGAAAATGTTAGAAATATCTTTTCCTTGTTTACCTTGTGAAGTAGAAAAAGAGGAATAAACCTGCTCATGTTCCCAATCAAATACTAGAACAAAGCAGGTCTCAAACAAGGGCTGGGACACAGCAGCAAGTCTGAACTAAATGAACAGTCAGCAACAATGGTTATGAGTCACATACAAAGAAGGGAATATGTTTTCTACTATAATCACAATAAAACAATGAAGTAGGAAATGGAACTTGAGGCAAGCGCAGCAAAAATGTTCTGAAATAGAAATTTTTAAGGACTGCTTTTTCTACTTTCTCTGTTGATAGTTTTCTTTTCTTCCCTTTTTTTTTAATCAAATGAGGAAATCTGGATTGTTCACACTGGAAAGAAGATATGTTTCTCTCTTTGCTGCTAATCTAAGATATCTCCTACAAAAGAACTTGGTCTGTGACTAGGAAATCCCCTCTCCTGCCATGCAAACTCTCTCATTCTGACATTTTTCTGTTTCCACAGCCCTCCAAACCAGGTGAAACTGCAGAAAATATAGCTAAAATACATCTCAAAGACTATTTTCATTTATGAACTGTGAACTATTTGTACTAACAAAACTATTTCACTGCAGTGTGAGGTATCAGGTAAGTATTACTAGACCCGTTCTCTTGCAGAGGGAATAACTGAATTAAAAAGGAATTACGTCTCAGTGCAGTGACTTACATGTTTTGAATCTTGAGGATAAGCCAAAGAGAGCTATGAGAGTAAATCAACCTGGGAGAAGTGAAAAAGCTTAACCTTTTGGAAATTCTTCAATGAAAGGTCCAGGCCTAGTGCTATGTCCCTAAATTCCCTTCCTTTGCTGTGTTTCAGGCTGGGACCTAGATGAAGAGGCTGTTCTCAATTCACAGGGGACCTGTTTAGGCTGAGAGAGCTGAGTGGACCAGCATCACCAAGTATCCAGAAGAAATGACCCAGAAGAGGTGTCTCAGGTGTCCAAAAAAAAAAAAAAAAAAAAAAAAAGTAGGAAAAGAGGAAAATTCATCTTAATTGAGTGTTATAGACTTAAATACTTGAACAGATTCACAAGGTCAGACTATGTCATAATCAGAAACAAATTCCTTGTCTTCCAGGAGCTGCCTCAACTAGTTCTTTCCTGGAAATCTCCAAGGAAAAACTCCCCCAAGAACAGCAAGGCAGCAACGAGGCCTGTGGCTGTATTCTGCAGTTCTCCCTCCTTTCCCTACCTACCCTGGAACTTGGCACTGTCTCAGCTAACACAAACAAACCTTCAAATAAAAATAGTAAAATATTAGCAATGTTCAGGCAGTTTCTCTTGGGTGAGCAGTAAAGGCTTGGCAAACGTCTTCTCAGGCAAGCCCAGTGAGACTTACTGCTGTCATCAGGGAACCAGTCCCTGGCGAGCCCTTGCCTGCAGTGCCAGCCCAAGAGAGAGGGAACCTTGTAAATTAATCTAGGTGCAGAAAAGAAAACTAATTTGGGGGAGGGGAGATGTTTCCAGCAGTTGAAGCCTGATGGAAAAAATAGTGATAACCATATATTTCCTGATTACAGAATGGGTTCTGTAGGTTTGGTTTCACATAAAGGAAAAACCTGCCAAACAGAAAAGTGAGCAAATATGGTCTCTATTATAAATACTTCTGCACACCTGTGCCCACTGCATGATTTTTAGGCAGTGGGATCTATTATCCTCTCTCTTAATGGGTGGGAGAAGGATCATTAAAATCTCAATTATCAAGAGGAATGGAAAGCTTTGTTGCATACCTGAATAGGGCAATGAAATAATTGGTGATTTCTAAACAGGTATGTGTGGTCCATCCCCAGCAGTGTATATGCTGGGGATGACCACATTTCTCTTCCCTCCCCAACGGATCTGGCTACCTGCCTGTTTTCGTGGGAGTTTATTTGAATAACACAAACTTGGTACATTCCTCTATTGTTCTTCATTAAATGCAATCAAGAATATGAATCCGATATAACAACACTTCAAATAAATACATATCCTGGGATAGGACAGAGAAGATCCTTATTTCCAACTTCCTTCACACAGTAAAATGATGAGGCACAAAGGAGCAAATGCAGTTGAACTTAAGGGGTTTATATTAAATCTCTACTTGAGCTGGCAGTCCTTTCCTTTCCCCTTTCCTCCCTGCTTTTTTGACTTTTAAAAGACTCTGGTTGTTACTTGCACAGTGTTTCTGGAAACAGCATTATTTTGAACAAGGGTTACTCTTTCCAGAAATGCTTATCTGGCACAGCAGGGGACAGAGAAATTGCAATTTTAGTGTCAGAATAGGCATTTCAACAATCAGTCCCAGCACTTCTAAACACAGGAAGCTGGCAATGCTGCCTTTTTCCAAACATAAGTGGTGCAGTTGCACACTCAGCACTGACACATCCAGCTTCCTTCCACACCCCAAATTCCAAACATAGAGACATTTTTGGTTTTGTTTTTTTTTTTTTTTTTTGTAATTTGCACCAGTATCAATCAGGAAAACTGCATTAAGCCGATCATGTTTCACCAGTAAAAGCAAAACTGCAAGTTAATGGCAAATCAAGTCTTTTTGAAACTTATTGTACAATCTTTCTGGTTCAACCTGAAGAACACGACTTTTGAAAGGGCCTCAGCCTGGCCTTCTTTCCTGGAGATGCAATTTTGCATCTGTAATCAGTTTGAACTACAATTTAATTACAGTCAGAGACCTTGCCATTACACATCCAAATGTCTGATTTGTGAAGCACTTGGGTAGTTAGGTAACCACATACAGGACTTGCATTGAAAGTGACCTTTGAGCCTGGATACAAAAATTATTACTAAAAATTAAATGTTTTTCAGTTTTTCAATATTTTATGTCTGTCTTTCAGTTTTTTATTTTCTATTTTCTGAAAGTGTGACTGTGATGACAGGGAGGAAAACTATGAGCTCATCAGAACTACTTAGAGACAGAATTTAGCAGCTAGGCTCACTACTTGGAATTGACTTGTTTATATTTTTAATATCTTTAACAATGATGGTTTTGATCATCTAAAATGTCATTGTTGGAAGACAAAACACTAATAAAGAAAATTTTCCCTGCAGGCTAGCTGGACTGGAAACATACAACTCTGCATGACACTTTCACTAGCCACAGATTTGCTAAGAAAAGGATTGTGAGGCACTACTACATGAAGTAATTTGAAAGTTGAAGCAATAAAGTATAGTGTAAATAATTCAATTTTTGGAGAGAGTGGGGGCAGTTGAGCTTGTCTTAAGTGGGTGGATCAAGCAGATCTATTACTGGCAGTGGAGGCTGCATCAGTAAAATTCATCTTCTAAAACAAAATGTTTCTTCTTTAGACATGGTGACACTATGTAGAAATAGCATTTCACACAGCAGCTTTTCGTATTAAATTTATAAACATAAGAAATTGCTGACTAGAGAAAGGATCCTTTGGTTCATCAAGCCTTTCCTTTCAGTATATTTCATCCTCAGCTCCCTGGTTTATGTCCTTCAGTCCTTTCTCTCCTGAGATAAAAATGTCCAGCTGTCTCTTAAACTCATTTAGATTACTTGCTTCACTGGCCAATTATTCCATATGTTTACTACTGTTTCAGGCAGAATTATGTTACTCAATTCCCAGTTTACTCTTGATTTCCTAGATTTGCAACATGTTTCCAAGGTCTCAGACTACTGATTTTAAGATGCAATGTTCATATTTCACATTGTTAAAAAAATATAGAAAATTTTCATATTCTTAGATATTCCTTGGTGTACTCACATACAATTAGATAAGTAGTCATCTTTTCTATGAGCAACAGAAGAAGAACAAGGCTAAATCCATATCTTTATCTTTTTTTTCCTCCTGAGTCTATAGCCTCTTCTTCTTTTGATGAGTCCCTCCAAGCTCTCAAGGAAGAGAGGTGTCTGATGACTGCTTGAGACAGGGGCACTCATTCAAATGAGTAGGTTCATCTCAGAGGCACAAAACTTTCTTTTTCTTTGCCTATCCTTTCTGGGTTTTTGTGATAAATATTTTTTTAAAGGCATGTATCAAAGGTGAGATATGGCAGAAAGTGCAGGGACTCCCAGATCCCTTCTCACTTCAATACAGCTCTTTTTGCAATGCCTGTATGGTGTCTGCTACCTGTCTGTTTTCTGCTATCTGCCATACCTGTATGGTGGCTTCTGCAAATACCATTTGATGTTGCAATAGCAACTGAGATTTCTCAGGCAAAGTACTGGTCCTCTTAACTTGCCTAGAAAGGGAAGGGTTTCTTAACTTGACTTAAGTGTGGACAGCACATTCTCTCTTTTTGTGGGAAGGGATGATACTCTCCTTAGAAGCTTATCTTTCATCAGAGTGACACCTACATACAACTTCAGGTGGGATTTTGTTACCAATTGCTGCAAATCAAACCCCATGGCTCAGTTTGTGAACCTTTCATAAGCTAAACCCTGCAGTGTTTACATAGCATTACAAGACACATAATTAAAAAAAATAGGTGCTGCAAATGAAAATCTACCCAAAAAATAGCATGTCCTCAAGAATCTGCCCAAGGGCTGAAAGCTGGGGTTTGGTTTTGGCTTCAGCACTTTTCCCCAAAATCCGCAGGACTCCACCCTGTCTTAAGGTTTAATTCTGGGTCTTGATGACTGATCTAACTCCTGTTGGCATTTCCTCATGAAATGTGTGAGGTTGATTCTTTTCCCATTTACACAGTGAACGTGAGAAGTAACGCTGTTTGAGAAATATCTGTCAGAAATCAACAATTTTTAACTTGTGGACTCTTAATTTTCCATTGCATATTTTAATAATGTCCTGCAGAGGACAATTTAATCTACAGACATGAGGCTTGCTTTTTTACTTCTGTCTTCTGCGCATTTGTTGAAGTGAGGCCCATTCCAAGTTCTGGTTTCCATATACTGAAAAACATTTCCCTATAAAAGTGAAAATATCAAGAAATTCTAGGGAAAATTCAGTGAAAAAATTCTGAGAAAACACATTAATGTTTTCCAGTCAGAAGCTATCCAGAATAAACCATCTGCTGCTTAATGTAAGCAAAACCTTCATAGTTATCAGCTGCTTTTTGGTAAAGATCAATAATATCCCAAGCAAGTGGTAAGTAAATATCTAAAAAAGAGCTTGCAACCTTTCTGACTTTCAAAGTTGTAAAACATTTCCATTGAAGACATGTAGTGAATTTAAGCAACTGAAATCAGCTGGGACTTCCCTCAATTTTTACAGACTGCTCAGGAGTAATCCAGAGATCCCCAGATGGCAGACTACAGGTTGAAAACCACTGATATACAGATATCATCTGGATAATCCTCACAGGTTTTTAATATTCAGTTAAAATTGCTTCCAAATGGAAGTGTAAGACCAAGAGACTCATAAGCACCTTCTTTATTTGTTGTATATATCTAGACTAAGTGAATAATGATATAAAGCTTATACACAAAAGGAAATTAAAAATAATTAAAAAGCTGAAAATGTATATGTCTTAAAGGTTTGCAGGTATTGGCATTACAGAAACCCAAGGAAAAACAGATGTAAAAAAGGTAGCTGAGTTGTTTCAATTTCAAATAAATTTAACTTAGGAAAACACTTGGAAATTCATGCTTCTAATGTTTTCCTCTATTTCTCATTATTTTCTACAGGACCATGGCACTAGTCAAGTATGGCATTTAATCCTTATAGCATTACCTCCATAAGTTAACATTTTCTGTCTCCAAAATAGGTATTCCTTTGGCATGTTTACTAAACCTAAACATATTCTCACTATATTTACTAAAAATAAATGAATCAGCAAATTCCTGTGTGAAGAGTTAATCTTTAAATTTGAAGTTTTTTCTAAAGCTTAGATTTCAGCTCCCTAAAAACTTAGTGTAGGGCTTCTTACCTGCTGTCAGAGTCCTCTCCTATCTATCTTCTCTGTCCTCTCAGAAAAAGAGATATAATTCTATCCCTTCTCATTAAAACCAGTTATTCTTTTTAAAATGTTACCTGGGCCTGGAAATGGCGAAGTCTGAATTTCAAAGTCATATCAGATATGTGAGCAGAATTCTTTTCTTAAGTGCCTACACAACAAGTTACAGCATTAATAGTAAGTACTCCACAGTATAATAGCAAGCTGGAGAAATGCCTAAATCTTTCACAAGTATTTCCTTTTTCCTTTGCAGCTTTTACCTTCTCACTCACACCCCAATCTAACAGGGTGCTCAAGCATGGTGCAAGCTTCAAGCACATGAAGTATTCTCTGTGCGATATGTGCACACAGTATTTTGAAATACAGCATCACGCATACACATGGGCCTAGATGTATGTCTGGAAATGTGATTCCTCTTCAAGTAGCTCTCCAGCCCGATTTTGGAAAAAATAATCTTATCGAGCAAAGAATTTTGATCATATGCTTGAGCTTCATTCAAAACAATGAGAAAGATGTGTGCAAGTGCTTAACTCTCAAAATACGAGAGCATGTGCTCCATTGTTTAAAATAATTATGAAAAAGTTAATAATTTTGCTTTTTTTTATCCTTTCTATTTCTATTAGTTCTACTCATCAATTTTTC